>NW_024609545.1:0-22500 GCF_018296145.1 Oncorhynchus tshawytscha
CCCTAACCTCTAACCCCAGCTTCATGTCCACTCCCCAGCTCCACCCTAACCCCTAACCTCTAACCCCAGCTTCATGTCCACTCCCCAGCTCCACCCTAACCCCTAACCCCAGCTTCATGTCCACTCCCCAGCTCCACCCTAACCCCTAACCCCAGCTTAACCCCAGCTAACCACCCTAACCTCTAACCCCAGCTTCATGTCACTGCTCCACCCTAACCCCTAACCTCCTAACCCCAGCTTCATGTCTGCTCCACTAACCCCAGCTTCATGTCCCTCCCCAGCTCCACCCTAACCCTAACCCCAGCTTCATGTCCACTCCCCAGCTCCACCCTAACCCCTAACCTCTAACCCCAGCTTCATGTCCTCTGCTCCTAACCTCTAACCCCAGCTTCATGTCCACTCCCCAGCTCCACCCTAACCCCTAACCTCTAACCCCAGCTTCATGTCCACTCCCCAGCTCCACCCTAACCCCTAACCTCCAACCCCAGCTTCATGTCCACTCCCCAGCTCACCCTAACCCCTCCCCAACCCCTAACCCCAGCTTCATGTCCACTCCCCAGCTCCACCTAACCCTAACCCCTTAACCTCTAACCCCAGCTTCATGTCCACTCCCCAGCTCCACCCCCCTAATGTCCACTCCCCCCCTAACCCCAGCTTCATGTCCACTCCCCAGCTCCACCCTAACCCCTAACCCCAGCTTCATGTCCACTAACCCCAGCTTCTCCACCCTAACCCCTAACCCTAACCTCTAACCCCAGCTTCATGTCCACTCCCCAGCTAACCCCAGCTTCATGCCCCTCCCCAGCTCCACCCTAACCCCTAACCCCAGCTTCATGTCCACTCCCCAGCTCCACCCTAACCCCAGCTTCATGTCCCTCCAACCCCAGCTTCATGTCCACTCCCCAGCTCCACCCCTAACCCTAACCCCAGCTTCATGTGTCCTAACTCCCCAGCTCCACCCTAACCCCTAACCCCAGCTTCATGTCCACTCCCCAGCTCCACCCTAACCCCTAACCCCAGCTTCATGTCCACTCCCCAGCTCCACCCTAACCCCTAACCCCAGCTTCATGTCCACTCCCCAGCTCCACCCTAACCCTAACCCCAGCTTCATGTCCACTCCCCAGCTCCACCCTAACCCCTAACCCCAGCATGTCCACTCCCCAGCTCCACCCCCCTAACCCCTAACCCCAGCTTCATGTCCACTCCCCAGCTCCACCCTAACCCCCTAACCCCAGCTTCATGTCCACTCCCCAGCTCCACCCTAACATCTACTAACCCCAGCATGTCCATGTCCAGCTTCATGTCCCCCAGCTCCACCCTAACCTCTAACCCCAGCTTCATGTCCACTCCCCAGCTCCACCCTAACCTCTAACCCCAGCTTCATGTCCACTCCCCAGCTCCACCCTAACCCTAACCCCAGCTTCATGTCCACTCCCCAGCTCCACCCTAACCTCTAACCCCAGCTTCATGTCCACTCCCCAGCTCCACCCTAACCCCTAACCTCTAACCCCAGCTTCATGTCCATTCCCCAGCTCCACCCTAACCCCAGCTTCATGTCCCTATAGCAGTGCTGTTGTTTTAAGTTAGGCCATGTCGGAGGTTTCACTGTGTTGGAGCTGTGAAGATCCCGGCTGTTATACGCGGATGCTTCTAGTCATACTAGTATAAATCCTATGCAGCCTTGTTACAAGACTGGAATGTGTTCTAAGCTACACCTCCATTGTGCTGATAGAAATCCTTATTATATTAGTTGAGTGATTTTCAAATTTTGACCTTCGTTATTTTCTATTAAAAAAACTACACTTTCTCCTTCTGAACGTCTAACGCGAGAGTGGGACAAGTGTGGCTCCGTGACAACGATCATAACAGCAGCTGCTCACCGACGTGACTTCGGCTCCAACACAGTGGCTCCAACACAGTGGCTCCAACACAGTACCCATGAACTTCACGATACTTAATTGAATAGACTCCTTATTGAATCTAGGCCTTAGTATCAATCCTCTGTCTCTGTCTCTTTTTTTAGATCAAATCATTTAGATGGAATCACCCTGGAACAATGTCATGTTTTAGCCTTGGGAGAGAGAGGAGAGAGGACCAGATCATTTGTACATTAATGTAATGTTTTAGGGAGAGAGAGGAGAGAGGACCAGATCATTTGTACATTAATGCAGTCTTGTCCGTCTCGAGGATCCACCGCTCGACAGACAGACAAGTAGGTCTGACGTGAAAGGAGTTGATTTCCTATCCTGACATTTCATTCTGTCCCCAGCAGTACAAAAAAGTAGGATCAAGGCCTCTTGGACTTTTTTTGTTGTTGTTGATAGACATTCAAGTGAACTCACAAATGCCTTGTCCTCTATGAACATACCATTAGCTACGTATCAACTGGATCTCATCGCTGTGCGTCTCCAACTCCATCGCAAGCTGGGAATAACGTGTCAAATATGTAAACAAAACAAAAAACAAGACATGCTAAAAAAAATGAATCTGTCAAACCAAGAAACATCTTCTTGTAGGTCTATTGGATTATGTTCATCATTGACTGCCATTCCCAGGAACCACTGCTAGAGATTATGTATTCTAATGTGGTATTAGTTTGATTAGCCTTTTATTGCACTATGGAACTCAGCAGCACTGAGGTCAGAGTTTATCAGCACCTGGAAGTAAAGTCACTATTGAAAAAAAGTGTACATCTTTGTGTATAACCCAAATAGCACCCTATTCCCTATATAGTGCATTACTAGCCCTATTGGCCCTCATCAAATGTAGTGCACTATATAGGGAATACGTTGCCATTTGGGGACTCACTTTTGTCTTATAGCGTCTTGGGGCTCGATTCAACCCATAGTCTCTAAAAGCTCTGTAGCGTGATTTAAATGTAAAGGTAAATTCCCATTGAGACGACATTTGTATTTATTGGGCGGCATGTAGCCTAGCAGGTAGCCTAGTGGTTAGAGGGGGGAGGCAGGTAGCCTAGTGGTTAGGGGAGGCAGGTAGCCTAGTGGTTAGGGGAGGGGAGGCAGGTAGCCTAGTGGTTAGAGAGGGGGAGGCAGGTAGCCTAGCAGGTAGCCTAGTGGTTAGAGGGGGAGGGGAGGCAGGTAGCCTAGTGGTTAGAGGGGGGAGGCAGGTAGCCTAGTGGTTAGGGGGAGGAGTAGCAGTGGTTAGGGGGAGAGCAGGTAGCCTAGTGGTTAGAGGGGGAGGGAGGCATGTAGCCTAGTGGTTAGTGGTTAGGGGGAGGCATGTAGCCTAGCAGGTAGCCTAGTGGTTAGAGGGGGGGGAGGCATGTAGCCTAGTGGTTAGTGGTTAGAGGGGGAGCAGGTAGCCTAGTGGTTAGGGGGGGGAGGCAGGTAGCCCGTGGTTAGAGGGGGAGGCAGGTAGCCTAGTGGTTAGAGGGGGGGAGGCAGTGGTTGTAGCCTAGCAGGTAGCCTAGTGGTTAGAGGGGGAGGGGAGCCTAGCAGGTAGCCTAGTGGTTAGAGGGGGAGGCAGGTAGCCTAGTGGTTAGAGGGGGAGGCATGTAGCCTAGCCTAGTGGTAGCCTAGTGGTTAGAGGGGGAGGCATGTAGCCTAGCAGGTAGCCTAGTGGTTAGAGGGGGAGGCAGGTAGCCTAGCAGGTAGCCTAGTGGTTAGAGGGGGGGGAGGCAGGTAGCCTAGTGGTTAGAGGGGGAGGCAGGTAGCCTAGTGGGGAGGCAGGTAGCCTAGTGGTTAGTGGGGGGGGAGGCATGTAGCCTAGCAGGTAGCCTAGTGGTTAGAGAGGGGAGGCAGGTAGCCTAGTGGTTAGAGGGGGAGGCAGGTAGCCTAGTGGTTTAGCCTAGTGGTTAGAGGGGGAGGCATGTAGCCTAGCAGGTAGCCTAGTGGTTAGAGGGGGAGGGGAGGCATGTAGCCTAGTGGTTAGCAGGTAGCCTAGTGGTTAGAGGGGGAGGCAGGTAGCCTAGTGGTTAGAGGGGGAGAGGCATGTAGCCTAGCAGGTAGCCTAGTGGTTAGAGGGGGGAGCCTAGTGGTTAGAGGGGGAGGTAGCCTAGTGGTTAGAGGGGAGGGGAGCAGGTAGCCTAGTGGTTGGTTAGCCTAGTGGTTAGAGGGGGGAGGCAGGTAGCCTAGTGGTTAGAGGGGAGGCAGGTAGCCTAGTGGTTAGAGGGGGAGGCAGTGTAGCCTAGTGGTTAGAGGGGAGGCATGAGCAGGTAGCCTAGTGGTTAGAGGGGGAGGCAGGTAGCCTAGCAGGTAGCCTAGTGGTTAGAGGGGGAGGCATGTAGCCTAGCAGGTAGCCTAGTGGTTAGAGGGGGAGGCAGGTAGCCTAGTGGTTAGAGGGGGAGGCATGTAGCCTAGCAGGTAGCCTAGTGGTTAGAGGGGGAGGCATGTAGCCAGCAGGTAGCCTAGTGGTTAGAGGGGGGAGGCAGGTAGCCTAGTGGTTAGAGGGGGGGAGGCATGTAGCCTAGCAGGTAGCCTAGTGGTTAGAGGGGGAGGCAGGTAGCCTAGCAGGTAGCCTAGTGGTTAGAGGGGGGAGGCATGTAGCCTAGTAGCCTAGTGGTTAGAGGGGAGGCAGGTAGGTGGTAGCCTAGAGGGGGAGGGAGGCAGGTAGCCTAGTGGTTAGAGGGGGAGGCATGTAGCCTAGCAGGTAGCCTAGTGGTTAGAGGGGGGGGGAGGCAGCCTAGTGGTTAGAGGGGGAGGCATGTAGCCTAGCAGGTAGCCTAGTGGTTAGGGGGGGAGGCAGGTAGCCTAGTGGTTAGAGGGGGGGGCAGGTAGCCATGTAGCCTAGCAGGTAGCCTAGTGGTTAGAGGGGGAGGCATGTAGCCTAGCAGGTAGCCTAGTGGTTAGGGGGAGGGGAGGCAGTGGTAGAGGGGGAGGCAGGTAGCCTAGTGGTTAGTGGGAGAGGCATGTAGCCAGCAGGTAGCCTAGTGGTTAGAGGGGGGGGAGGCAGGTAGCCTAGTGGTTAGAGGGGGAGGCAGGTAGCCTAGTGGTTAGAGGGGGTAGCCTAGCAGGTAGCCTAGTGGTTAGAGGGGAGGCAGGTAGCCTAGTGGTTAGGGGGGGAGGCAGGTAGCCTAGTGGTTAGAGGGGGAGGGGAGCCTAGCAGGTAGCCTAGTGGTTAGAGGGGGGGGAGGCAGGTAGCCTAGTGGTTAGAGGGGGAGGCAGGTAGCCTAGTGGTTAGAGAGGGGAGGCATGTAGCCTAGCAGGTAGCCTAGTGGTTAGAGTGGGGGGAGGCATGTAGCCTAGCAGGTAGCCTAGTGGTTAGAGGGGGGGGAGGCAGGTAGCCTAGTGGTTAGAGTGGGGGAGGCATGTAGCCTAGCAGGTAGCCTAGTGGTTAGAGGGGGAGGCATGTAGCCTAGCAGGTAGCCTAGTGGTTAGAGGGGGGGAGGCATGGTAGCCTAGCAGGTAGCCTAGTGGTTAGAGGGGAGGCAGGTAGGTAGCCTAGTGGTTAGAGGGGGAGGGGAGCCTAGCAGGTAGCCTAGTGGTTAGAGTGGGGGAGGCATGTAGCCTAGCAGGTAGCCTAGTGGTTAGAGGGGGGGCAGGCAGCCTAGCAGGTAGCCTAGTGGTTAGAGGGGAGGCAGCAGGTAGCCTAGTGGTTAGAGTGGGGGGAGGCATGTAGCCTAGCAGGTAGCCTAGTGGTTAGAGGGGGGGAGGCAGGTAGCCTAGTGGTTAGAGGGGGGGGGAGGCAGGTAGCCTAGTGGTTAGAGGGGGGGGAGGCAGGTAGCCTAGTGGTTAGAGGGGGAGGCAGGTAGCCCAGCAGGTAGCCTAGTGGTTAGAGGGGGAGGTGTAGTTAGAGTGGTTAGAGGGGGGGAGGCAGGTAGCCTAGTGGTTAGAGGGGGGAGGCATGTAGCCTAGCTGGTAGCCTAGTGGTTAGAGGGGGGAGGCATGTAGCCTAGCAGGTAGCCTAGTGGTTAGAGCATTGAGCCAGTAACTGTAAAGGTTGCAGGATCGAATCCTCGAGCTGACAAGGTAAAAATCTGCAGTTAACCCACTGTTCCCTGGTCGGCCGTCATTGTAAATAAGAATTTATTTTTAACTGACTTATCTAGTTAAATAAAGTTTTAAAAAAATCCCCATTAGTTCCTGCCAAGGCAGCAGTTACTCTTCCTGGGGTTTATCATGGATCCCCATTAGTTCCTGCCAAGGCAGCAGTTACTCTTCCTGGGGTTTATTATGGATCCCCATTAGTTCCAGCCAAGGCAGCAGTTACTCTTCCTGGGGTCCGTCATGATTAAGGCAGTTTATACATTTTTTATAACATTACAATAAATTCATAACAGATTTCTCAACACACTAAGTGTTATGCAGTATTTACCATGAATAGCGTCTCCGTGAACACGGGAACATTGTCTTTAAATGTATATTGCGCTCTAGCGCAGGTCTTAAGCACTACGGATTGAATCGAGCCCCAAATGTCTCATTGGTTTATTTTTCTATCATATTTAAATATTTAAATGTTTTCCACTCACTGATTGGATGTATTACAGCTACAACCGTTCCCGGTTTTACACGACTCATATTTCTGGAACATTTTATTTCAAGGGTACCTATGTAGACATTTTAACACATTAAATTACCCATGAATGTGTTGGTTATGAAATACAATCAAGTGTTACCAATATTTCTGTAAATGTCCCTCTTGACAGTTGGTCCTCTGGTACCGGACCGAGATGATCTCAGATCAGTTCTCTCTTCAGAATGTAAACAAAAAACCCTACCTGGATTATGTGAAGAGGGATATCACTCTGGATTATGTGGAGAGGGATATCACTCTGGATTATGTGGAGAGTGATATCACTCTGGATTATGTGGAGAGGGATATCACTCTGGATTATGTGGAGAGGGATATCACTCTGGATTATGTGGAGAGGGATATCACTCTGGATTATGTGGAGAGGGATATCACTCTGGATTATGTGGATATCACTCTGGATTATGTGGAGAGGGATATCACTCTGGATTATGTGGAGGGATATCACTCTGGATTATGTGAGAGGGATATCACCCTGGATTATGTGGAGAGGGATATCACTCTGGATTATGTGGAGAGGGATATCACTCTGGATTATGTGAAGAGTGATATCACCCTGGATTATGTGGAGAGGGATATCACTCTGGATTATGTGAAGAGTGATATCACCCTGGATTATGTGAAGAGTGATATCACCCTGGATTATGTGAAGAGTGATATCACCCTGGATTATGTGGAGAGGGATATCACCCTGGATTATGTGAGAGGATATCACCCTGGATTATGTGGAGAGGGATATCACCCTGGATTATGTGGAGAGGGATATCACCCTGGATTATGTGAGAGGGATATCACCCTGGATTATGTGGAGAGGGATATCACCCTGAGAGGGATATCACCCTGGATTATGTGGAGATTAGGATATCACCCTGGATTATGTGGAGAGGATATCACCCTGGATTATGTGGAGAGGATATCACCCTGGATTATGTGGAGAGGGATATCACCTGGATTATGTGGAGAGGGATATCACTCTGGATTATGTGGAGAGGATATCACCCTGGATTATGTGGAGAGGATATCACCCTGGATTATGTGGAGAGGGATATCACTCTGGATTATGTGGAGAGGGATATCACCCTGGATATCACCTGGATTATTATGTGAGAGGGATATCACTCTGGATTATGTGGAGAGGGATATCACCCTGGATTATGTGGAGAGGGATATCACTCTGGATTATGTGGAGAGGGATATCACTCTGGATTATGTGGAGAGGATATCACTCTGGATTATGTGGAGAGGGATATCACCCTGGATTATGTGGAGAGGGATATCACTCTGGATTATGTGAAGGGTGACAGCTTTTGGTTGTGAAGGTCTTTCCCCATGCGTAGATCTGTTGGTGTCTGATCCACTTTTGTGATCGTTTGTTGATTTAAACAGCAGACGCTGATGAACAGACCAAAGACACCATCGCAGGGTGTTGACTGGTGTGGATGAGCTCCTGTTCCAGGTGGGTCCTAACGATCCGGTCCACTGGCCTGTTAAGACCGCTGGAGTCCTGACTAAAGCAATTCAACTACGGGTCAGCCCTCCTCCACACAGTCCAATATCCTCTACCTGGTCTCGTACATTTAGATTACAGGAATCTGTACGGGCCTTACGGTAGATTCAACACCATTACCGTTCATCAAACTATCTAAATGAGAACCTGAATTGGACTCGGTTTCCAAACCGATACAAACTCTTTGTAACCGATACAAAACCTTATTGGATGGGATACAAGCTCTTTCTAACTGATACAAAACCTTATTGGATGGGATACAAGCTCTTTCTAGTATCTCTTCTAGAACAGTGAATAATGACAATCTGACTGTAGAACAACGACAGAAACAACCAGGATATAGATAAACCAGCAGATACAAATGGTTATTTTGGACAAAACCCAACAGATAACTGAACCCCACCAGGCACACTATGCCTTTACCACGTTCCTTACAGCTGGAAACCCAGAGAAGGACTGATGAAATTATAAGGGGAATTGTAGATGGAAAAGTACATCTCGAAACAAAGCTACTATTTGTATGATTCTGACCCCCCGAGAGCCAGAAAATTCCATCTGTTAAATAAAATACACAAGGTTCCTAGTACATAGACGGTCCTGTATGAGGTTCCCGCCGGTCGACCAATCGTTTCAGATTGTGGCAGTGAGTCTTGCAATGTGGCAAAGTATATTGCCTCCATTCTAAATCCCCTTTCTCAGAGACATCCAAGTTATGTCAAAGACACCTATGAGTTTGTAAAAAAAGATTCATAGATTTAGAGTTACCCCCTGGAGCAATGCTTTTCTCTATTGATTTAGATGTGTTATATACAAAACAATGACACTCAGTTTTACCTGAAAGCAGTTACAGAAATCTAAAACAGCCAGACCCAAATAAACCAGACGAGGCTGTCCTCTCTCTCCTTGAACTGGGGTTAACGCGCAATGATTTAGAGATGGATTCCAACCATTTGCAGGTTTCGCTGCGATGAGTAAGATGTTTCCTCCTGCATATGCCACTACATAGCCGATTGGGAGCATACCGTCTTCACCAAGCGAAGGAAGCTACCCTCCCTTTACATCCAGTATGTAGATGATATCTTTGGGTTTTGTTGCCACCCAGTGGCATCATCCTTCCATCACAGTTAAGTTTAACCTACAAAGACAAAATATAGCACATTTCTTAAGACAGGTATATGGATGCAGGGGAACGATGGAAGGAAGCCTACTGACACACACGCCTTGTTCCATAAGACTAGTTATCACCCTGAACACATGTACAGGGCTCTTATAAAGTCTCCACTGATAAGATTGAACACAATATGTACAGGAGCAGAGGGATGTTGAAGTAGCAACACAGATAGTCTTCAGACCAAGAGGTTAGAGGACACACCAAGAGGTTAGAGGACACACCGAGAGATTACACCAAGAGGTTAGAGGGTACACCGAGAGGTTACGCCGAGAGGTTAGAGGGTACACCGAGAGGTTACGCCGAGAGGTTAGAGGGTACACAGAGAGGTTACACCGAGAGGTTACGCCGAGAGGTTAGAGGGTACACCGAGAGGTTACACCGAGAGGTTACGCCGAGAGGTTAGAGGGTACACCGAGAGGTTACGCCGAGAGGTTAGAGGGTACACCGAGAGGTTACGCCGAGAGGTTAGAGGGTACACCGAGAGGTTACGCCGAGAGGTTAGAGGGTACACCGAGAGGTTACACCGAGAGGTTAGAGGGTACACCGAGAGGTTAGAGGGTACACCGAGAGGTTAGAGGGTACACCGAGAGGTTACACCGAGAGGTTAGAGGGTACACCGAGAGGTTAGAGGGTACACCAAGAGGTTAGAGGGTACACCAAGAGGTTAGAGGGTACACCAAGAGGTTAGAGGGTACACCAAGAGGTTAGAGGGTACACCAAGAGGTTAGAGGGTACACCAAGAGGTTAGAGGGTACACCAAGAGGTTAGAGGGTACACCAAGAGGTTGGAGGGTACACCAAGAGGTTACACCAAGAGGTTAGAGGGTACACCGAGAGGTTAGAGGTTACACCAAGAGGTTAGAGGGTACACCAAGAGGTTAGAGGGAACACCGAGAGGTTAGAGGGTACACCAAGAGGTTAGAGGGTACACCAAGAGGTTAGAGGGAACACCTTGAGGTTACACCAAGAGGTTAGAGGGTAGACCAAGAAGTTACACCAAGAGGTTAGAGGGTACAACAAGAGGTTACACCAAGAGTTTAGAGGGTACACCGAGAGGTTACACCAAGAGTTTAGAGGGTACACCGAGAGGTTACACCAAGGTTACACCAAGAGGTTAGAGGCCACACCAATAGAGGTTACACCAGAAGGAGAGTTTACAGTCTAAACAGACACCTAGGTATTTGTAGTTGTCCACGTATTCTAAGTCAGAGCCGTCCAGAGTAGTGATGTTGTACAGGCGGGCAGGTACAGGCAGCGATCGGTTGAAGAGCATTTAGTTTTACTTGTATATAAGAGCAATTGGAAGAAGGGCCAGAAGAATACAGAATAATTAATTAAATTAAGTATTTTAATTTAGTTTTACTTGTAATAAATAAAAGGATAAAAGGACCATTTCATACTAATTTTTAGGTAAAATAATCTAATTGTATTTAACCTTGGTGAAGACCGAATGCGGCCCAGGGGGGAAATGAGTTTGACACCCCTGAGCTGCAGGCCGGTATTGAGGAATATAAGGAGGGAAATTCCATCTATGGCCACTAGATGGCACCAGACACTATTTTGTTCTGCCACTGAAGCGACACTGTAGTCTAGGAGTTTAACTACACAGAGCTTTGACAATCCATCTCATTATTTGAATGACCGGTCGATAACGATAATAACGATACTGATCTTGTTTAATTGATTATAAACATTAAACAGTAAGTGTATGATCCATGGGTGTTGTTAATTGCTGGTGAAAGTACTGTGAAAGAACACTGCTGTGTTCTCTAACTATTACCAAGGAGCAACACAACTCCATCACCTTGACTGACTGTTGTTGAAGAACATACAGCATGGTTGGAGTTGTCTGGTTGGAGACATGACGTCCAGATCACTTCAGTAGTGGTATTTCACCTTGACGGTTGGAGTTGTCTGGTTGGAGACATGACGTCCAGATCACTTCAGTAGTGGTATTTCACCTTGACGGTTGGAGTTGTCTGGTTGGAGACATGACGTCCAGATCACTTCAGTAGTGGTATTTCACCTTGACGGTTGGAGTTGTCTGGTTGGAGACATGACGTCCAGATCACTTCAGTAGTGGTATTTCACCTTGACGGTTGGAGTTGTCTGGTTGGAGACATGACGTCCAGATCACTTCAGTAGTGGTATTTCAGCGGTTGGAGTTGTCGTGTCAAAATGACTTTCATCCCACTGAGCCGTACTCCCACTGAGCCTTTCTCCCACTGAGCCGTACTCCCACTGAGCCGTACTCCCACTGAGCCGTACTCCCACTGAGCCGTACTCCCACTGAGCCGTACTCCCACTACTCCCACTGAGCCGTACTCCCACTGAGCCGTACTCCCACTGAGCCGTACTCCCACTGAGCCGTACTCCCACTGAGCCGTACTCCCACTGAGCCGTACTCCCACTGAGCCGTACTCCCACTGAGCCGTACTCCCACTGAGCCGTACTCCCACTGAGCCGTACTTAAACCTTCAGACACTTAGAGACCTTCAAGTGTTCAATAAAAAGGCTGTTTTAAGTGTTTAAACTCCATCTGTGGTGTTAAAATAAGTCCCTGCTGTAACTCTCCCTCTTGGTCTCTCTCGCTCTCTTTCATTCTTTCTCTACCTCTCTTCCTCCCTGCCGGGTAGCAAGCAGGGGGCCAACCACATCAGGAGACACTGGGAAAGTGTTGCAGTGTGTGTGTGTGTGTGTGTGTGTGTGTGTGTGTGTGTGTGTGTGTGTGTGTGTGTGTGTGTGTGTGTGTGTGTGTGTGTGTGTGTGTGCTTTGTCGACGGGGCTGGTTGGATTGAATTAACAATGCAATGAGGGTGAGAAGGGGAGAAACAGGGAGGGGCAGTCTACAGAGAGAGTGTGTTAGGGAGGGAGAAGGCGAGGGAGAGAGAGTGTTAGGGAGAGAGTGTGTTAGGGAGGGAGAGAGAGTGTTAGGGAGGGAGAAGGCGAGGGAGAGAGCGTGTTAGGGAGGGAGAGGGCGAGGGAGAGAGCGTGTTAGGGAGGGAGAGGGCGAGGGAGAGAGCGTGTTAGGGAGGGAGAGGGCGAGACTTGTTTAGTGATGAAAGCCAATAGAAAGTCTGCTGGGTGATAATATCCACATGAGGGAGATGGAGAGGAGCCAGAACACAGAGAGAGAGACCCTAACCACAGGAACTCAGGCTGTCCATGGGCATCCATACAGCTACCTCACCAGGACCCCGAAGAGAGTCGCGGACTGACCAGGGTAGAGACCAGCGAACAAACCACCAAAAAAAAGCTCAGCATAGAAACCATGATCTGACAGAAGAGCTGAAAAACCTTCAAACTGACCACCAAAACAGAGGAGCCAACCAATGAGTGACCAACGAATAGACCACCTCAACCCCTGACCTCTGTCTCTACTGGAATACTTACCTAACCCTAACGCAGAGACAGACCGGGACACAGAGAGAGAGAGAGAGAGGACGCTTTGGACACCTGAAACAAGAGGTAAAACTGACCTGACACATTCTATCCTTACAGACAAGACGTCAGCTGACCTGACACTTCCTATCCTTAGAGACAGAACCACACTGAGAATAGAGTACCAATGTCCTCCTTATCTCAATCATCCTCACTTAGACAAGCTCTGGGCACAGTTTACTGTAAATGGTACAGACATAGAAGGTAAGAGGTGAACATCATCTCTGGTGTTAATATGATCAGCTGTGATGTTGTACTCCAGTACCCCTTAAAGATGACTTATCTAGTGACTTTCATTTACTCACATCACTGAAATGAGAGAACTTGCCCTCATCACAATTCACACATTATTTATTAAATGATTGATGTGTTAAGGGACATTTGAATTAATAATCAATAGAGTAGCAGTAGGGGAGAGTGGGTGAAGTTTGAACCACCCTTGTTTCTAGGAAACCGTACACAAAATTAATCATGTGACCTAATATGTAGGAAGAGGTCATCAGTTCATGGAGTCTGTGAAGGATGAAACCACATGGAAAAACTGACCAGCAAGTTCGGTCCAAAACAACAGATTTTCACCAAGTCAAATTAATTTATTGTGTTAGACGTTTTATTATGCTTGTATCTAAACCAAAGTAGATCATTTTAACGTTGTTATAAACATCAGTTGGGGCCTCTATTAGCTTCAATATGAGGTCCTAAATCTAATATTAAAGTGTACCCTTGTACCTGTGTAGGCCAATATAGTGTAAATGTTTGCCTTGGGGTAAGTTGAGCCAATGTCAAGTTGAGTAAATGTAAGTGTTTTATTCCAAGGGGTAATGCAAAGCATTATCGCTGAGATATGAGGTATCAACAGGGCCTAGATTGTGATTGAGAACTAAAGATAGACTTAGGTTTTTAAAAGGTGCTGGAAATATTTAGTTAAATAATTAATTACAATTTAATGTGTAGGAGGCTTTAATGTACCTTGTCCCGTTCCAAGAGACCACTTTTTTTGTTTTCAAAACTGATATGTTTACATAGTTTTTTTATTTAGAAAAATTATTTAACCTTTATTTAACTAGGCAAGTCAGTTAAGAACAAATTCTTATATTTCAATGACGGCCTACCATAAGGCAAAAGGCCTTTTATAGGACAACACACACATCCCAAAAAGAGAGACACCACAACACGACATAAAGACAGACCGAAGACAACATAGCAAGGCAGAAGAGACACCACAACATAAAGACAGACCTAAGACAACAACATAGCATGGCAGAAGAGAGACACCACAACATAAAGACAGACCGAAGACAACATAGCAAGGCAGAAGAGAGACACCACAACATAAAGACAGACCGAAGACAACAACATAGAGAGACACCACAACATAAAGACAGACCGAAGACAACAACATAGAGAGACACCACAACATAAAGACAGACCTAAGACAACAACATAGAGAGACACCACAACATAAAGACAGACCTAAGACAACAACATAGAGAGACACCACAACACGACATAAAGACAGACCGAAGACAACAACATGGCATGGCAGAAGAGAGACACCACAACATAAAGACAGACCTAAGACAACAACATAGCATGGCAGAAGAGAGACACCACAACATAAAGACAGACCGAAGACAACATACAAGGCAGAAGAGAGACACCACAACATAAAGACAGACCGAAGACAACAAGCATGGCAGAAGAGAGACACCACAACATAAAGACAGACCGAAGACAACAACATAGAGAGACACCACAACATAAAAAGACGAAGACAACAACATAGAAGACACAACATAGCAGGCAGAAGAGAGACACCACAACATAAAGACAGACGAAGACAACATAGCATGGCAGAAGAGAGACACCACAACATAAAGACAGACCTAAGACAACAACATAGCATGGCAGAAGAGAGACACCACAACATAAAGACAGACCATAAAGAAGACAACAACATAGAGAGACACCACAACATAAAGACTAAGACAACATAGAGAGAAGACAACATAAAGAGAGACACCACAACATAAAGACAGACCAGAAGACAACAACATAGAGAGACACCACAACATAAAGACAGACCGAAGACAACAACATAGAGAGACACCACAACATAAAGACAGACCTAAGACAACAACATAGAGAGACACCACAACATAAAGACAGACCGAAGACAACAACATAGCATGGCAGAAGAGAGACACCACAACATAAAGACAGACCGAAGACAACAACATAGAGAGACACCACAACATAAAGACAGACCGAAGACAACAACATAGAGAGACACCACAACATAAAGACAGACCGAAGACAACATAGCAAGGCAGAAGAGAGACACCACAACATAAAGACAGACCGAAGACAACATAGCAAGGCAGAAGAGAGACACCACAACATAAAGACAGACCGAAGACAACATAGCATGGCAGAAGAGAGACACCACAACATAAAGACAGACCTAAGACAACAACATAGCATGGCAGAAGAGAGACACCACAACACAAAGACAGACCGAAGACAACAACATAGAGAGACACCACAACATAAAGACAGACCGAAGACAACAACATAGAGAGACACCACAACATAAAGACAGACCGAAGACAACATAGCAAGGCAGAAGAGAGACACCACAACATAAAGACAGACCGAAGACAACAACATAGCATGGCAGAAGAGAGACACCACAACATAAAGACAGACCGAAGACAACAACATAGAGAGACACCACAACATAAAGACAGACCGAAGACAACAACATAGCATGGCAGAAGAGAGACACCACAACATAAAGACAGACCGAAGACACAACATAGCATGGCAGAAGAGAGACACCACAACACAAAGACAGACCGAAGACACCAACATAGAGAGACACCACAACACAAAGACAGACCGAAGACACCAACATAGCATGGCAGAAGAGAGACACCACAACATAAAGACAGACCTAAGACAACAACATAGAGAGACACCACAACATAAAGACAGACCGAAGACAACATAGCAAGGCAGAAGAGACACCACAACATAAAGACAGACCTAAGACAACAACATAGAGAGACACCACAACATAAAGACAGACCGAAGACAACATAGCAAGGCAGAAGAGACACCACAACATAAAGACAGACCTAAGACAACAACATAGAGAGACACCACAACATAAAGACAGACCGAAGACAACAACATAGAGAGACACCACAACATAAAGACAGACCGAAGACAACATAGCAAGGCAGAAGAGACACCACAACATAAAGACAGACCGAAGACAACATAGCAAGGCAGAAGAGACACCACAACATAAAGACAGACCGAAGACACCAACATAGCATGGCAGAAGAGAGACAACCACAACATAAAGATAGACCTAAGACACCAACATAGAGAGACACCACAACATAAAGATAGACCTAAGACACCAACAAAGAGAGACACCACAACATAGAGAGACACCACAACATAAAGACAGACCGAAGACACCAACATAGCATGGCAGAAGAGAGACACCACAACATAAAGATAGACCGAAGACACCAACATAGCATGGCAGAAGAGAGACACCACAACATAAAGACAGACCTAAGACAACAACATAGAGAGACACCACAACACAAAGACAGACCGAAGACAACAACATAGAGAGACACCACAACATAAAGACAGACCGAAGACACCAACATAGCATGGCAGAAGAGAGACACCACAACACAAAGACAGACCGAAGACACCAACATAGAGAGACACCACAACATAAAGACAGACCGAAGACACCAACATAGCATGGCAGAAGAGAGACACCACAACATAAAGACAGACCGAAGACACCAACATAGCATGGCAGAAGAGAGACACCACAACATAAAGACAGACCGAAGACACCAACATAGCATGGCAGAAGAGAGACACCACAACACAAAGACAGACCGAAGACACCAACATAGAGAGACACCACAACATAAAGACAGACCGAAGACACCAACATAGCATGGCAGAAGAGAGACACCACAACATAAAGACAGACCGAAGACAACAACATAGCATGGCAGAAGAGAGACACCACAACACAAAGACAGACCGAAGACAACAACATAGCATGGCAGAAGAGAGACACCACAACATAAAGATAGACCGAAGACACCAACATAGCATGGCAGAAGAGAGACACCACAACACAAAGACAGACCTAAGACACCAACATAGCATGGCAGAAGAGAGACACCACAACAAAGACAGACCGAAGACACCAACATAGCATGGCAGAAGAGAAACACCACAACAAAGACAGACACCAACATAGCATGATTTATGATTATTTCTGGGGATCTCTAACCTACTATTGACAGTAAATTACACATTTAACAAGAGTGAGAAAGGATGGCTAGTTGACCTCAGAAGTCTAGAAGGCTTTGCCCAGTGCTTGGTGTATTGCTCAGTACTATGAATGTGTATGTGTGTGTGTGCCAACTGAGAATGTGTGTGTGTGTGGAAAAGGGGTCTGTGATGCGCTTAGTGATTTCTCACAAAGTCGCAGCTCCAGACAGCTCTGTTAGGGGACCGTTAGGGGACCGTTACAGACGGCTCCGTCAGGGGACCGTTACAGACTGCTCCGTCAGGGGACCGTTACAGACTGCTCCGTCAGGGGACCGTTACAGACTGCTCCGTCAGGGGACCGTTACAGACTGCTCCGTCAGGGGACCGTTACAGACGGCTCCGTCAGGGGACCGTTACAGACTGCTCCGTTACAGACGGCTCCGTCAGGGGACCGTTACAGACGGCTCCGTCAGGGGACCGTTACAGACGGCTCCGTCAGGGGACCGTTACAGACGGCTCCGTCAGGGGACCGTTACAGACAGCTTCGTCACAGACAGCTCCGTCAGGGGACCGTTACAGACAGCTCCGTTACAGACAGCTCCGTTACAGACAGCTCCAGCTCAGGATGAGACTGGGGGGAGACGAGAGGCTGAGACGGGGAGACGAGAGGCTGAGACGGGGGAGACGAGAGGATGAGACGGGGGAGACGAGAGGATGAGACGAGAGGCTGGAGGGGGAGACGAGAGGATGAGACGGGGAGACGAGAGGCTGAGACGGGGGAGACGAGAGGCTGAGACGAGGGGAGACGAGAGGCTGAGACTGGGAGGGGGGAGACATGGGAGGCTGAGACTCCAGGGGAGACGAGAGGCTGAGACGAGAGGCTGGGAGGGGGAGACGAGAGGCTGGGAGGCGGGAGGCGAGAGGCTGGGAGGGGGAGACGAGAGGCTGGGAGGGGGAGACGAGAGGCTGGGAGGGGGAGACGAGAGGCTGTGAGGCACAGAGGAGATTGGTAGAAGAGAGGCTGGGAGGAAGGAGAGAGAGGCTGGGAGGCGGGAGGCGAGAGGCTGGGAGGGGGAGACGAGAGGCTGGGAGGGGGAGACGAGAGGCTGGGAGGGGGGAGACGAGAGGCTGTGAGGCACAGAGGGAGATTGGTAGAAGAGAGGCTGGGAGGAAGGAGAGAGAGGCATGGCTACAGTGTTGTTAGGTGGACCAACCTACTGTTACCTTGACCTCCAGACGACATGGCTACAGTGTATGTCTTTCCATGCTGTTGGTTAGTTTACCCAGGGAGATAAACCTCTGAGGAGGCACCTTGAGGAGGGCAGCCACAGGTCTGACCAGCCCAGCGCAGGGAGTTGGTACTGCCTTCCCCTGCTGGGTCGGGCCTGTGGTCCCCCTGATCGGTGCTGGGGCGGTGGTTGGCGGACCGTGGTTGGCTGGCCCTGCAGAACCCTGGACTGTTTGCCGATTTGCCCTGTGAAATCCCACACAAACTGTCTCTCTAACATCAACCCATGCCCGACCAGCAGCAGCAGCTCCCACTCCCACCACAGCCAGCAGCTCCCACCCCCACCACAGCCACCAGCTCCCACCCCACCACAGCCAGCAGCTCCCACCCCCACCACAGCCAGCAGCTCCCACCCCCACCACAGCCAGCAGCTCCCACCCCCACCACAGCCAGCAGCTCCCCACTCCCACCACAGCCAGCAGCTCCCACCCCCCCCACCCAGCCAGCTCCCACCCCCACCACAGCCAGCAGCTGCCCTAACCCCCAGGAATACCCCCCACCACAGCCAGCAGCTCCCCCCCACCACAGCCAGCAGCTCCCACCCCACCACAGCCAGCAGCTCCCACCCCCACCACAGCCAGCAGCTCCCACACCCCACCACAGCCAGCAGCTCCCACCCCCCCACCACAGCCAGCAGCTCCCACCCCCCCCCCACCACAGCCACAGCTCCCACCCCCACCACAGCCAGCAGCTCCCACCCCCACCACAGCCAGCAGCTCCCACCCCACCACAGCCAGCAGCTCCCCCCCCAACCACAGCCAGCAGCTCCCACCCCACCACAGCCAGCAGCTCCCACCCCACCACACCCAGCAGCTCCCACCCCCAACCACACCCAGCAGCTCCCACCCCCGACAACCCACCCAGCAGCTCCCACCCCGACCACAGCCAGCAGCTCCCACCCCCACCACAGCCAGCAGCTCCCACGCCCGACCACAGCCAGCAGCTCCCACCCCCCGACCACAGCCAGCAGCTCCCACCCCCCACCACAGCCAGCAGCTCCCCACACCCAGACCAGCAGCATTGACCCCACCCCCACCCCGACCAGCAGCAGCTCCCACCCAACAGCTCCCATCCCCACACCCAGCAGCAAATTGCAGCAGCCCCACCCCACCACAGCCAGCATCCTACCCCCCCACGCCCACCACCACCACACCCAGCAGCTCCCACCCAGCCACATCTGACAACCACCCCACCCCACCACAGCCAGCAGCTCCTACCGCCACGCCCCCACACCCAGCAGCAAATTGACCCCCACCCCACCTCACCTCACCACAGCCAGCAGCTCCTACCCCCACGCCCACCACCACCACACCCGACCAGCAGCAGCTCCCACCCAACAGCTCCCCGCCCGACAACCACACCCAGCAGCACCCCCCACGCCCGACAACCACACCCAGCAGCTCCCACCCCCCGACCACCACACCCAGCAGCTCCCACCCCCGACCACCACACCCAGCAGCTCCCAGCACCACACCCAGCAGCTCCCACCCCCGACCACCACACCCAGCAGCTCCCACGCCCGACCACCCACCCACCCAGCAGCTCCCACGCCCGACCAGCCGGAGCTCCCACGCCCGACCAGCAGCAGCAGCTCCCACGCCTGACCAGCAGCAGCTCCCACGCCCGACCAGCAGCAGCTCCCACGCCCGACCAGCAGCAGCTCCCACGCCCGACCAGCAGCAGCAGCCCCACAGCCCGACCAGCAGCAGCTCCCACGCCCGACCAGCAGCAGCTCCCACGCCCGACAACCACACCCAGCAGCTAATTGACCCCCCAACCACAGCCAGTTGCCCCCACGCCCGACCAGCAGCAGCTCCCACCCCCACGCCCGACCAGCAGCAGCTCCCACCCAACAGCTCCCATCCCCACACCCAGCAGCAAATTGACCTCCCCCACCCCACCACAGCAGCTCCTACCCCCACGCCCACCACCACCACAGCCAGCAGCTAATTGACCCCCACCCCACCACAGCCAGCAGCTCCTACCGCCACGCCCCCACCCAGCAGCAAATTGACCTCTCCCCCACCCCACCACAGCCAGCAGCTCCTACCCCCACGCCCACCACCACCACACCCGACCAGCAGCAGCTCCCACCCAACAGCTCCCATCCCCACACCCAGCAGCAAATTGACCTCCCCCACCCCACCACAGCCAGCAGCTCCTACCCCCACGCCCACCACCAGCAGCTAATTGACCCCCACCCCACCACAGCCAGCAGCTCCTACCGCCACACCCCCCACACCCAGCAGCAAATTGACCTTCCCCCACCCCACCACAGCCAGCAGCTCCTACCCCCACGCCCACCACCACCACACCCAGCAGCTAATTGACCCCCACCCCACCACAGCCAGCAGCTCCTACCCCCACCACCACCACCACATCCAGCGGCTAATTGACCCCCCACCCCACCACAGCAGCCCCTACCCCCACCACCGCCACACTCAGCGGCTAATTGACCCCCCCCCACCCCACCAGCCCACCCTTTCACCTCTGAACAAAACCATCTCAGGCTGACCAAGTGGGCCTCAGCCTGTGGCATGTTGTTAATGTGTTCCAAATGGAACCCTTTTCCCTACATAGTGCACTACTATTGACCCCTGGAACGAAGACCACATGTGGGGTTGAACTAAGTAGCTGAGAATCCACTTCTGAAACTGAACAGTAGGCCGGGCTGGGAGCAACATAAGGACTGTTTCTCAGCTGGTGGTAATTATCACCAGCAGCAGGAAGGGGTCGTGCCTGTGTCCAAAGTGCATTGTGGTTGCAGCAGCCAATGTCCACACAGCAGCCCCAGGCTAATGTTCTCTGTGTTAGAGAACCACATATAGCGTGTTCCTTTAAATGCTCCACATTAGTAATGCGGTTTTCAGCCAATGGATTGGAGAACGTGATGAGGATAATTAGTAGAATTGGGATTTATTGTGTAAATGTAATACATGCTTCATTTAGAAATCAAAGGCCTCAGAAGATGTGTTAGTGGACATAGGAAGGCCTCATCAGGTTTCAGGTCTTCCTAACTTGTTGGTTTGTTGATACAGAAGATGTGTTAGTGGACTTAGGAAGGCCTCATCAGGTTTCAGGTCTTCCTAACTTGTTGGTGTTGAAGATGTGTTAGCGAGGCCTCATCAGGTTTCAGGTCTTCCTGACTTGTTGGTTTGTTGATACAGAAGATGTGTTTGCGGACATAGGAAGGCCTCGAGGTCATTTCCTAAGGGACACGATATTCATATCCCCCTTTTTTCCGAAGATGATTTAGTCCACCTCATAACAGGTACTTTTCCAGACAGTTTCTCTCTGAGAAATCTCTTCACTACGGCATCCATGAATACACTACAGTAGCATTTATGATACTTGACTTTGTCAACTCCGCTTTTCACTCATTTTAATTTAAAAGAGCAGAACTGGTTATTAACATGTTTGCCCCTACGACAGACCATGCAAAGGTGTTTTTTTGTGAGGATTTTGAAGGACTTTTCTGTTCCTCCAAATCCTCTGTCTCTGTGACCTACTTGCCTACTTCCAACATTCCCTAGGGGCTAGCGATAGACAGAACGACTCTAGACGGTGACATGACTGGCTGTGGTGGGGTTGGGAGCTGCTGGCTGTGGTGGGTTTGGGAGCTCCTGCTGGTCGGGCATGGGTTGATGTTGGTCCATTAGAGACACAGTTTGGAGGGAAGACCGAAGAGATGGAGGAGGAGAGGTCTATGTTACTTTAGTTTTCCACTGAGGACTCCCTCCCTCCCTCCCTCCATCCATCCATCCATCCATCATGACTCCACTGAGGACTCCATCCCTCCATCATGACTCCACTGAGGACTCCCTCCCTCCATCATGACTCCACTGAGGACTCCCTCCCTCCATCATGACTCCACTGAGGACTCCCTCCCTCCATCATGACTCCCTCCCTCCATGATGACTCCACTGAGGACTCCCTCCCTCACTCAATCATTACTCCAGTGAGGACTCCCTCCCTCCATCATGACTCCGTCCATCATGACTCCACTGAGGACTCCCTCCCTCCATGATGACTCCCTTCCTCCATCATGACTCCACTAAGGACTCCCTCCCTCTATCATGACTCCACTGAGGACTCCCTCCCTCCATAATGACACCCTCCCTCCATGATGACTCCACTGAGGACTCCCTTCCTCCACTGAGGACTCCCTTCCTCCATCATGACTCCCTCCCTCCATCATGACTCCACTGAGGACTCCCTCCCTCCATCATGACTCCACTGAGGACTCCCTCCCTCCATCATGACTCCACTGAGGACTCCCTCC
>NW_024609545.1:27500-65000 GCF_018296145.1 Oncorhynchus tshawytscha
GCTGCCCTGCCTCTAACCGCTAGGCTGCCCTGCCTCTAACCGCTAGGCTGCCCTGCCTCTAACCGCTAGGCTGCCCTGCCTCTAACCGCTAGGCTGCCCTGCCTCTAACCGCTAGGCTGCCCTGCCTCTAACCGCTAGGCTGCCCTGCCTCTAACCGCTAGGCTGCCCTGCCTCTAACCGCTAGGCTGCCCTGCCTCTAACCGCTAGGCTGCCCTGCCTCTAACCGCTAGGCTGCCCTGCCTCTAACCGCTAGGCTGCCCTGCCTCTAACCGCTAGGCTGCCCTGCCTCTAACCGCTAGGCTGCCCTGCCTCTAACCGCTAGGCTGCCCTGCCTCTAACCGCTAGGCTGCCCTGCCTCTAACCGCTAGGCTGCCCTGCCTCTAACCGCTAGGCTGCCCTCCCTCTAACCCTAGGCTAGGCCCCTCCACTCTAACCACCTAGGCACCCTGCCTCTAACCGCTAGGCTGCCCCTCCCTCTAACCACTAGGCTGCCCTGCCTCTAACCGCTAGGCTGCCCTCCCTCTAACCACTAGGCTGCCCTACCTCTAACCGCTAGGCTGCCCTCCCTCTAACCGCTAGGCTGCCCTGCCTCTAACCGCTAGGCTGCCCTCCCTCTAACCACTAGGCTACCTGCCACCCCTCCACTCTAACCACTAGGCTACCTGCCGCCCCTCCACTCTAACCACTAGGCTACCTGCCGCCCCTCCACTCTAACCACTAGGCTACCTGCCTGGGCCCCTCCACTCTAACCACTAGGTTACCTGCCGCCCCTCCACTCTAACCACTAGGCTACCTGCCGAAGGGACCCTCCACTCTAACCACTAGGCTACCTGCCGCCCCTCCACTCTAACCACTAGGCTACCTGCCACCCCTCCACTCTAACCACTAGGCTACCTGCCGCCCCTCCACTCTAACCACTAGGCTACCTGCCGCCCCTCCACTCTAACCACTAGGCTACCTGCCGCCCCTCCACTCTAACCACTAGGCTACCCTGCCTCCCCACCTTTCCATAATATTGACAGAATACGTCTGATCACCGATGTTGACACTGCCTGGGACTATTTTGTACATGTAATTTGTGTCCATTTGTGATAAGCATGCCCCTGTGAAGAAATGTAGAATAGAGTGGAAGGGACAATCCCTGGTTTTCAGATAACTTGGCAGAATGAATTAGTAAGAGAGATGTCTCTTGGGGATCAGGCTAGACAAACAAATGCTCCTGTTGACATGGGCCTCCTTCAGAAGGCTAAGAAACAAATACACCGAATGGATCAGGAAGTCCAAGTCAGATTACTATTGAAATGCAGTCAGAGAACCTAAACAACCCTACCAAGTTCTGGAAGATAATCAAATCAGTGTCAGGTTCTAATGTCTCCTCTGGCCTTCCTGACCATTTAATGATGGGTTCTAATGTCTCCTCTGGCCTTCCTGACCATTTAATGATGGGTTCTAATGTCTCCTCTGGCCTTCCTGACCATTTAATGATGGGTTCTAATGTCTCCTCTGGCCTTCCTGACCATTTAATGATGGGTTCTAATGTCTCCTCTGGCCTTCCTGACCATTTAATGATGGGTTCTAATGTCTCCTCTGGCCTTCCTGACCATTTAATGATGGGTTCTAATGTCTCCTCTGGCCTTCCTGACCATTTAATGATGAAATCTCCTCCTCTGGTTTTCTGACCATTTAATGATGGGTTCTAATGTCTCCTCTGGCCTTCCTGACCTGGGGCCTTCCTGACCATTTAATGATGGGTTCTAATGTCTCCTCTGGCCTTCCTGACCATTTAATGATGGGTTCTAATGTCTCCTCTGGCCTTCCTGACCATTTAATGATGGGTTCTAATGTCTCCTCTGGCCTTCCTGACCATTTAATGATGGGTTCTAATGTCTCCTCTGGCCTTCCTGACCATTTAATGATGGGTTCTAATGCCTTCCTGGCCATTTAATGATGGGTTCTAATGTCTCTGGCCTTCCTGGCCATTTAATGATGGGTTCTAATGTCTCCTCTGGCCTTCCTGACCATTTAATGATGGGTTCTAATGTCTCCTCTGGCCTTCCTGACCATTTAATGATGGGTTCTAATGTCTCCTCTGGCCTTCCTGACCATTTAATGATGGGTTCTAATGTCTCCTCTGGCCTTCCTGGCCATTTAATGATGGGTTCTAATGTCTCCTCTGGCCTTCCTGACCATTTAATGATGGGTTCTAATGTCTCCTCTGGCCTTCCTGACCATTTAATGATGGGTTCTAATGTCTCCTCTGGCCTTCCTGACCATTTAATGATGGGTTTAATGTCTCCTCTGGCCTTCCTGACCATTTAATGATGGGTTCTAATGTCTCCTCTGGCCTTCCTGACCATTTAATGATGGGTTCTAATGTCTCCTCTGGCCTTCCTGACCATTTAATGATGGGTTCTAATGTCTCCTCTGGCCTTCCTGACCATTTAATGATGGGTTCTAATGTCTCCTCTGGCCTTCCTGACCATTTAATGATGGGTTCTAATGTCTCCTCTGGCCTTCCTGACCATTTAATGATGGGTTCTAATGTCTCCTCTGGCCTTCCTGACCATTTAATGATGGGTTCTAATGTCTCCTCTGGCCTTCCTGGCCATTTAATGATGGGTTCTAATGTCTCCTCTGGCCTTCCTGACCATTTAATGATGGGTTCTAATGTCTCCTCTGGCCTTCCTGACCATTTAATGATGGGTTCTAATGTCTCCTCTGGCCTTCCTGGCCATTTAATGATAGGTTCTAATGTCTCCTCTGGCCTTCCTGGCCATTTAATGATGGGTTCTAATGTCTGCTCTGGCCTTCCTGACCATTTAATGATGGGTTCTAATGTCTCCTCTGGCCTTCCTGACCATTTAATGATGGGTTCTAATGTCTCCTCTGGCCTTCCTGGCCATTTAATGATGGGTTCTAATGTCTCCTCTGGCCTTCCTGGCCATTTAATGATGGGTTCTAATGTCTCCTCTGGCCTTCCTGGCCATTTAATGATGGGTTCTAATGTCTCCTCTGGCCTTCCTGGCCATTTAATGATGGGTTCTAATGTCTCCTCTGGCCGTTTTGACCATTTAATGATGGGTTCTAATGTCTCCTCTGGCCTTCCTGACCATTTAATGATGGGTTCTAATGTCTCCTCTGGCCTTCCTGACCATTTAATGATGGATGCTAATGAAGTGAAGGATAAAGCCAATAGTGTAGGGGGTTTTAACAAGCACTTCATATCTGCTGGTTCTGTTGTTGATAATGGTGGGGCTCAGGCCTCTAATGTCAGCTCTGTTACAGTCAACTATGATACAAGGTCTTATGTCAACCATTTTAACTTTGAGCCTGTTTTTATACTGAGGTCCATAAAGCACTGAAAGGCTATAGACATAAAACAAAGTCTGCAGGTCCAGACAACCTGGACCCCTTACCTCTTAAAAGATAGCTGGTATTATTACTGAACCTGTGGCTCACATTTTCAACATGCGTCTCTTGACCAATTCTATACCCAGCATTTAGAAATCAGCTTATGTCCTCCCACTGCTAAAGGGTGGAGATCCCTCAGATGCTAATAACTATCATCCTCTCTCTAAACTCCCTATCCTGGTCAAAGTCTATGAACCCCTAGTGAACTCTCTATTCTGGCCCAAAGTCTATGAATCCCTAGTGAACTCTCTATCCTGAACAAAGTCTATGAATCCCTAGTGAACTCTCTATCCTGGTCAAAGTCTATGACCCCATAGTGAACTCCCTATCCTGGCCAAAGTCTATGAATCCCCAGTGAACTCCCTATCCTGGCCAAAGTCTATGAATCCCCAGTGAACTCCCTATCCTGGCCAAAGTCTATGAATCCATAGTGAACTCCCTATCTTGGCCAAAGTCGATAAATCTAGTGAACTCTCAGTTAAAAAACGTCTTAATTGAGTAGAACATACTGAGTGGGGTTCAGTCTGGCTTTAGATCGGGGCACAGCATCACAACTGCAGCTATATGGCCGTGGCAAACATGAATGGGCTTGATAAAAAGCAACATTGTGCTGCTCTGTTTGTGGATTTATCAAAAGGTCTTTGATTCAGTTGACCATGAATTGTTGCTAGCTAGACTCAGAAACATTGGTCTCAGGGGCAGTAAATTGGTTAAGGAGCTACATTAATGACAGAACACAATGTGTATATACTGACCATCACAAGTCTGTCTTGAGATTAATGGCGGTGTGCCCCAGGATGTACAGGTAGTTTGTTCTAACCTCTGTCAGGATGTACAGGTAGTTTGTTCTAACCTCACTGTCAGGATGTACAGGTAGTTTGTTCTAACCTCTCATCTCTGTCAGGATGTACAGGTAGTTTGTTCTAACCTCTCCTCTGTCAGGATGTACAGGTAGTTTGTTCTAACCTCACTGTCAGGATGTACAGGTAGTTTGTTCTAACCTCTCCTCTGTCAGGATGTTCAGGTAGTTTGTTCTAACCTCTCCTCTCTGTCAGGATGTTCAGGTAGTTTGTTCTAACCTCTCCTCTCCTCTCTGTCAGGAGGTTCAGGTAGTTTGTTCTAACCTCTCCTCTCTTTCAGGATGTACAGGTAGTTTGTTCTAACCTCTCCTCTGTCAGGATGTACAGGTAGTTTGTTCTAACCTCTCTCTCTGTCAGGATGTACAGGTAGTTTGTTCTAACCTCTCCTCTCTGTCAGGATGTACAGGTAGTTTGTTTAACCTCTCTCTCTTCTAACCTCTCTCTCTGTCAGGATGTTCAGGTAGTTTGTTCTAAACCTCTCCTCTCTGTCAGGATGTACAGGTAGTTTGTTCTCTCCTCTCTGTCAGGATGTACAGGTAGTTTGTTCTAACCTCTCTCTCAGGATGTCCTAACCTCTCCTCTGTCTCTGTCAGGATGTACAGGTAGTTTGTTCTAACAGGTAGTTTGTTCTAACCTCTCCTCTCTGTCAGGATGTACTCTCTCTCTCAGGATGTCAGTTTGTTCTAACCTCTCTCTCCTCTCTGTCAGGATCAGGTAGTTTGTTCTAACCTCTCCTCTCCTCTCTGTCAGGATGTTCAGGTAGTTTGTTCTAACCTCTCCTCTCTGTCAGGATGTACAGGTAGTTTGTTCTAACCTCTCCTCTCTGTCAGGATGTACAGGTAGTTTGTTCTAACCTCTCCTCTCTGTCAGGATGTACAGGTAGTTTGTTCTAACCTCTCCTCTCTGTCAGGATGTTCAGGTAGTTTGTTTTAACCTCTCCTCTCCTCTCCTCTCTCTGTCAGGATGTACAGACAGTTTGTTTTAACCTCTCCTCTCCTCTCTCTGTCAGGATGTACAGGTAGTTTGTTCTAACCTCTCCTCTCCTCTCTCTGTCAGGATGTTCAGGTAGTTTGTTTTAACCTCTCCTCTCCTCTCTCTGTCAGGATGTACAGACAGTTTGTTCTGTCAATCCTGCTTGCAGGCGTCCTGTGCCTGGTGGGCGGCGACACCCGCAAGACCCGCCTCCAAGGCTCCATCCCCAACCCTTTCAAAGGGAACGGCAACACCTCTGACAAACGCACCCGTAAACAGGAAATACTTGCCTCCAGCCAGGAAGCGCTGGTCGTCACAGAGAGGAAGTACCTGAAGAGTGACTGGTGCAAGACCCAGCCGCTGCGTCAGACGGTGAGCGAGGAGGGCTGTCTCAGTCGTACAGTCATCAACAGGTTCTGCTACGGACAGTGTAACTCCTTCTATATCCCACGACACGTTAAGACGGAGCAGGAGTCCTTCCGGTCCTGTGCTTTCTGCCGGCCGCAGCGTTTCACCACACTGACCGTAGAGCTGCACTGTCCCGACCTCCAGCCGCCCTTCAGGCACCGCAAGATCCAGAGAGTCAAACAGTGTCGCTGTATATCGGTCTCCGTCGGTGACTCTGGGAAGCGGTGATACTCGTCTCCCTCCTGCTTCTCTCTCTCTCTTTTATCATCTTAGACAATCCCTAGATACTGTCCAGATATTCCGCTCACCTCACAGGAGACAGTTTGTACAAGACTGGAGTACATGGAGGGTCAGGACATGCATTTTTACTGACGGCACATAGAATGAATACATAAAAGCTGAAGGGGCCCACTCTCTTTAGAAGTACTGAGCATGACGGATGTTTCTATGGAGCAGCTCTGTGTTGATCATACCAAGCACTCTATATGAGACAAACTGACATTTCTACAATCCAGACCGATTAAACCCATGACTATATACACTCTGTTGTTCAAAGATGGTGGATAAATGAAGATGTCTTACTCAGGCGGGTTTACCGTTTAAAACAAAAAATGGTCACAATTCCAGACTGCTTAAGGAAGTGCCTTTCCAATAGACAACAATGTGATAGCAGCTGGGTCTGGTCTACTTAGTTCATTGACTGTATATGAACCCTGGGGGAAAAAAGCAGAGTGAGATATCTCACTTCCTCTACCGTCTCTGCAGAAGCATACTTACCTGGACCACAGGTCTCCTCAGCCTGTCGGAGAGGGGGCGGGGTCATATTCAAATGGGAGGAAACTGACTGAAACAAAAAGGGACTTGTCCAATACAAAATGTGTTTCTAATGTGTGCCCTAATGGATATGACCATATTCCACAGAGGGACTCTGGTAGAGAGGGTGTTGGAGAGACTGACTGGGTTAGTAGAGGGTCCTAATGGATATGACCATATTCCACAGAGGGACTCTGGTAGAGAGGGTGTTGGAGAGACTGACTGGGTTAGTAGAGGGCCCTAATGGATATGACCATATTCCACAGAGGGACTCTGGTAGAGAGGGTGTTGGAGAGACTGACTGGGTTAGTAGAGGGCCCTAATGGATATGACCATATTCCACAGAGGGACTCTGGTAGAGAGGGTGTTGGAGAGACTGACTGGGTTAGTAGAGGGCCCTAATGGATATGACCATATTCCACAGAGGGACTCTGGTAGAGAGGGTGTTGGAGAGACTGACTGGGTTAGTAGAGGGCCCTAATGGATATGACCATATTCCACAGAGGGACTCTGGTAGAGAGGGTGTTGGAGAGACTGACTGGGTTAGTAGAGGGCCCTAATGGATATGACCATATTCCACAGAGGGACTCTGGTAGAGAGGGTGTTGGAGAGACTGACTGGGTTAGTAGAGGGCCCTAATGGATATGACCATATTCCACAGAGGGACTCTGGTAGAGAGGGTGTTGGAGAGACTGACTGGGTTAGTAGAGGGCCCTAATGGATATGACCATATTCCACAGAGGGACTCTGGTAGAGAGGGTGTTGGAGAGACTGACTGGGTTAGTAGTAGACCTACTGCAGCAACAGCCTACCTGGGGTTTCACAGGCAATATATCATTTTGTACAAATAAATATGACATTATTATTAGATTTAGAGAGATTATATCAATACAATGTTACATTACAATAGCATTTATATTTACAAAAATGAATAAATGATATATTAAATCTGTACCGAAGTTGAAACAAGTTTATCTTGGTGTTTTTTGTGTGTGTTTTCATTGTGTTTTGTTTAAACTTTGTCGTCAGTATTGTAAAAAGTTCAGATGAAAGTTGCTGCAAACAACAACAACTCAGTCTGAAGACTCATATTCTTAACCATCTTCTTTCAGGACACGTTTCTGATTAGAACCCCGGCCTTCAAAAGAGAATCAAAATCCACCAACCACAGAAAGGCTGTTCTCAACAAAAGAGAATCAAAATCCACCAACCACAGAAAGGCTGAATTTATTCATTTTTATTGTAGATAAATGACATTGCTGCTCCCAGAAACAAGCAGAGATCCAGTAACATACTAACAACATTTGACAATAATAAACCGTTATCCAACAACTCCAGGATGATGATTTAACATGCTGCGGGACAGAAAATAAAAATCTTTACAAAAATATGTTACACAAAGAATACAATACTACCTTACATTGATAAAAGCATTTTAAATATATTATTTTTAGTAATCAAGTCAATAATTTGAATGCACTTTTCAATGTAAATGAACAATGCCTTTAGGACTGTTCACTATCTTACATTAACAAAATGTTTGTCAAACCAACAGACTACATTTCCCATAACCCTCTCTGTCCTCACATACATTAGAAATGTCTTCTTACCGAGTCAGATAAATGAAACGGGAATAAGTTATACATTTACAGTTTTTTTACACAAAAATTGGCATATATTTTTCCTCGATAAAGAGTAGAAATATGTCTTTGAGGTGATGTTTTTATTGATAAGTGAGTAAAACATGCCAGAAGTCTATTCTACAGCTGGTCTTCTAGACTGAGTGAACAGTGATCAGATCAGAGCTTCTGTGGGTAAACCTCTCTACTGGTCAGGAAGGATACAGAGAACTCTTCTCTGTCGGACACAATCTAGTTGAGCTCAACGTTGGACATCATGTCTGTATGCCAAACGGCTCCCTATATAGACCACTACTATGGGCCCTAATCCAAAGTACGGTACTAAATAGGGAATAGGGAGCAGTTTGGGACACAGGCCATTATGTTGCTGTAAGAACACCCAGCTAAGCTGATCCATTATTGACTTGGACTAAAGAACATGGGTAACGCTCTTTCGTTTTTTACCCCCCCCCCCCGAATCCCACATTTAATTTCAAATGCATGTTGATGAGAGCATTCAGGCGACTGGTTGCTGCCATCCATTTGGGATTAAGAAGGGTGAATTACTCTAAGGGATCAACGGCCTAAAACCAACAACACCGAACATCAACATGTTGACGGTGACCTGTCAGAGACGGCATCCCAAATGGAACACTATATAGTGCATAGGTCCTGGTCAACAGTAGTGTACTATATAGGGAATAGGGTGCATGGGCCCTGTTCAACAGTAGTGCACTATATAGAGAATAGGGTGCATGGGCCCTGGTAAAAAGTAGTGTACTATATAGGGAATAGGGTGCCTGGGTCCTGGTCAACAGTAGTGTACTATATAGGGAATAGGGTGCCTGGGTCCTGGTCAACAGTAGTGTACTATATAGGGAATAGGGTGCCATTTGGGATGTATCCTGGACAACGGCTGTGTTCGTTTTCCTTCTTCACGTTCTGCTGTTTCTCTTCACACGTCTCCTCTCTCACGTCCAATGAGGTTGTGTTTTAAGATGTACACACTGTTTCAGTGAGCCTAATACACATTTATATTGCTTTGGAAAACACATCTCGTCATGGTATACAGTAAGCTTCAATAGGTAACATGTTTGGCATTTCAGATCAGTACTGTAGGGGGTATGACTGGAGAAGATGGCTCGAGGTATCTCAACAGTAGGGGGTATGACTGGAGAAGATGGCTCGAGGTATCTCAACAGTAGGGGGTATGACTGTGGAGAAGATGGCTCCAGGTATCTCAACAGTAGGAAGTAGGACTGGAGAAGATGGCTCCAGGTACCTCTACAGTAGGGGGTAGGACTGTGGAGAAGATGGCTCCAGGTACCTCTACAGTAGGAAGTAGGACTGGAGAAGATGGCTCCAGATACCTCTACAGTAGGGGGTAGGACTGTGAAGAAGATGGCTCCAGGTATCTCAACAGTAGGAAGTAGGACTGGAGAAGATGGCTCCAGGTACTTCTACAGTATGGAGTAGGACTGTGGAGAAGATGGCTCCAAGTACCTCTACAGTAGGTATGCTTTAGTATACTTCCCTGTGGAAGTCATCCTATAAATATAGTTCTGGTATAATGACATCCTGTGACCTCTGACCCCATGGTGCTTCCCTCTTCTTTCTGATTGGATGTTGATGTTTGTGTGTCTGATGAGCTAATAACAGAAGCCTGCATAGTCGGTCCCATAGAGCAGGCAGGAGGACCGGGAGACGGACAGACTGACAGCTGCTTGGAGTCCAAAAATAAAAAGTAGTATCTTGTGTCCCAAACGGCACCCTATTCCCTATGTAGTGCACTACTTTAGACTAGAGCCCTATGGGACCCTGGTCTAAAGTAGTGCCCTACATAGGGAATAGTGTGTCGTTTTGGTTCTTGTTCTAAAGCCTAAGTGATTCATCTGTAGTAGTACATGCAGTCCAATGTGGTTGTTCCTCGTCTCTCTCTACAGTAAACGGTCTTAAATCTTCATGCCCAGCTTGGCTTTCTGTGGAAAAACAATACGTTAAATGTTCAGATATGCTTTAAACAGTGATAAAGACTCAATCAAGTAAAAGTCCATGTGTATATAGTGGCCAATTATATCACTTACGATTCCCGAAGCATGCTTGGGTTTGACACTGTAGGTAGCCTTCTCCTTGGCTTGTCTGAAGCACTCCTCTGCCTTCTTCAGTCTGTATCGCAGAAACACAACATCACACAGCAGTCACATAACACACTGCAGTCAGCTACCATATACATCTGGGTCATAGTGAAAACACACAATCCTGTCCTGATACCAGCCCCATCATCTAGCCAACCTTCCACCACCTTCATACAATGTTTGGGGCACCATGGACAGAACATCCAAATAAACAGTATAATCCCACTTAAAAAGATCCTGCAGGCCTTCAGCCATGGCGGGCCGACACACTGATCCTTCTACACATGTATTCAAGGTCATGAGCCGCGGGCCCTGTGTGCTCCTGGATGCTGATTGGTTGTAAAGGGATCCGGAAAGGAACTCCATTCCCATCAGGAACAGTGGCTCCCCATTACGGAGGTGGAGCGGTCAGGACAAACCATTCCCATCAGGAACAGGGGCTCCCCATTACAGAGGTGGAGCGGTCGGGACAAACCGTTCCCATCAGGAACAGTGGCTCCCCATTACGGAGGTGGAGCGGTCGGGACAAACCGTTCCCATCAGGAACAGGGGCTCCCCATTACGGAGGTGGAGCGGTCGGGACAAACCGTTCCCATCAGGAACAGGGGCTCCCCATTACGGAGGTGGAGCGGTCGGGACAAACCCCTCCCATCAGGAACAGGGGCTCCCCATTACAGAGGTGGAGCGGTCGGGACAAACCCTCCCATCAGGAACAGTGGCTCCCCATTACAGAGGTGGAGCGGTCGGGACAAACCGTTCCCATCAGGAACAGTGGCTCCCCATTACAGAGGTGGAGCGGTCGGGACAAACCGTTCCCATCAGGAACAGGGGCTCCCCATTACAGAGGTGGAGCGGTCGGGACAAACTGTTCCCATCAGGAACAGGGGCTCCCCAATAGAGGTGGAGCACTCGGGACAAACCGTCCCCATCAGGAACAGGGGCTCCCCATTACAGAGCGGGACAAAGGCAGACAGGGACGATGACAGGAGTTCAATTAACCAGCCCTGTGATGTCAAAACCCTGGTGAAATGAATAGCACATAGAATTAGAAAAAGGTTTTTTTACCAGATATTGTTCATCCTGATCAGACAGATTACAATTACTTCAAACAATTGAATATTATGAAAAATCGAAGATTATCAATCTGATTAAGTATGAATAGAATGTATATTTAAATGCCTGGATGACTTTACATTTTGGTGAATCTCTTATACAGGAGAGAGGGGCGAGGGGGTTAAAGTTATGTACAGCAACCCCAGATGTAAAATAGTAAATAAATGGTAACTTCTTAGAAAGTATTGAACTTTTAAGAGGAGTAAAACAAGGATGTCCGTTGTCTCCATATTTATTTATTATGACCATTGAAATACTAGCTATTAAAATTAGATCCAACAACAACATCAAGGGGTTGGAAATCCAAGGTTAAGAAACAAAAATGTTACGTTTTTACTTAAGTCAGGAATCTGGATGCCTGCACAGTCTCATTGAATATCTTGGTCACTTTTCTAGCCTCGCTGTACTAAAAACCTAACTATAACAAGTGCACCATATTACGTATTGGGATCGTTAAAAAAGTGTTTACACTACTTTGTAGTTTCCCAATAAAATAGGCGGATGGTGAAGCAGACATACTTATTCACATCTCAAAAAATATAAATTAACTACCACAATCAATTTCAATAGAAAGGGTTAGGGTTAGTATATATAATATAAATTAACTACCACAATCAATTTCAATAGAAAGGGTTAGGGTTAGTATATATAATATAAATTAACTACCACAATCAATTTCATGGAGAGGTAAGGTCTACCACAATTTTTCAGGGTTGATTATAATATAAATTGGTCCAATCAATTTACTGAAATGGTAGGGTTATACCTATGATTAAATTAACTACCACAATCAATTTACTAGAAAGGGTTGGTCTTATCATAATTGATTAACTCTTTGGTCCAATCACAGTTACTAACTAATGGTCTTATCACCTTGATGAACTCTGGTCCAATCACAGTAGTACTAACTAATGGTCTTATCACCTTGATTAACTCTTTGGTCCAATCACAGTTACTAACTAATGGTCTTATCACCTTGATTAACTCTTTGGTCCAATCACAGTTACTAACTAATGGTCTTATCACCTTGATGAACTCTTTGGTCCAATCACAGTTACTAACTAATGGTCTTATCACATTGATTAACTCTTTGGTCCAATCACAGTTACTAACTAATGGTCTTATCACCTTGATTAACTCTTTGGTCCAATCACAGTTACTAACTAATGGTCTTATCACCTTGATTAACTCTTTGGTCCAATCACAGTTACTGACTAATGGTCTTATCACATTGATTAACTCTTTGGTCCAATCACAGTTACTGACTAATGGTCTTATCACCTTGATTAACTCTTTGGTCCAATCACAGTTACTAACTAATGGTCTTATCACCTTGATTAACTCTTTGGTCCAATCACAGTTACTAACTAATGGTCTTATCACCTTGATTAACTCTTTGGTCCAATCACAGTTACTAACTAATGGTCTTATCACCTTGATGAACTCTTTGGTCCAATCACAGTTACTGACTAATGGTCTTATCACCTTGATTAACTCTTTGGTCCAATCACAGTTACTAACTAATGGTCTTATCACCTTGATTAACTCTTTGGTCCAATCACAGTTACTGACTAATGGTCTTATCACCTTGATTAACTCTTTGGTCCAATCACAGTTACTAACTAATGGTCTTATCACATTGATTAACTCTTTGGTCCAATCACAGTTACTAACTAATGGTCTTATCACCTTGATTAACTCTTTGGTCCAATCACAGTTACTAACTAATGGTCTTATCACCTTGATTAACTCTTTGGTCCAATCACAGTTACTGACTAATGGTCTTATCACCTTGATTAACTCTTTGGTCCAATCACAGTTACTAACTAATGGTCTTATCACATTGATTAACTCTTTGGTCCAATCACAGTTACTAACTAATGGTCTTATCACCTTGATGAACTCTTTGGTCCAATCACAGTTACTAACTAATGGTCTTATCACCTTGATGAACTCTTTGGTCCAATCACAGTTACTAACTAATGGTCTTATCACCTTGATTAACTCTTTGGTCCAATCACAGTTACTGACTAATGGTCTTATCACCTTGATGAACTCTTTGGTCCAATCACAGTTACTGACTAATGGTCTTATCACCTTGATTAACTCTTTGGTCCAATCACAGTTACTGACTAATGGTCTTATCACCTTGATTAACTCTTTGGTCCAATCACAGTTACTAACTAATGGTCTTATCACCTTGATTAACTCTTTGGTCCAATCACAGTTACTAACTAATGGTCTTATCACCTTGATTAACTCTTTGGTCCAATCACAGTTACTAACTAATGGTCTTATCACCTTGATTAACTCTTTGGTCCAATCACAGTTACTAACTAATGGTCTTATCACCTTGATTAACTCTTTGGTCCAATCACAGTTACTAACTAATGGTCTTATCACCTTGATTAACTCTTTGGTCCAATCACAGTTACTAACTAATGGTCTTATCACCTTGATTAACTCTTTGGTCCAATCACAGTTACTAACTAATGGTCTTATCACCTTGATTAACTCTTTGGTCCAATCACAGTTACTAACTAATGGTCTTATCACCTTGATTAACTCTTTGGTCCAATCACAGTTACTAACTAATGGTCTTATCACCTTGATTAACTCTTTGGTCCAATCACAGTTACTAACTAATGGTCTTATCACCTTGATTAACTCTTTGGTCCAATCACAGTTACTAACTAATGGTCTTATCACCTTGATTAACTCTTTGGTCCAATCACAGTTACTAACTAATGGTCTTATCACCTTGATTAACTCTTTGGTCCAATCACAGTTACTAACTAATGGTCTTATCACCTTGATTAACTCTTTGGTCCAATCACAGTTACTAACTAATGGTCTTATCACCTTGATTAACTCTTTGGTCCAATCACAGTTACTAACTAATGGTCTTATCACCTTGATTAACTCTTTGGTCCAATCACAGTTACTAACTAATGGTCTTATCACCTTGATTAACTCTTTGGTTCTAACTAATGGTCTTATCACCTTGATTAACTCTTTGGTCCAATCACAGTTACTAACTAATGGTCTTATCACCTTGATTAACTCTTTGGTCCAATCACAGTCTTTACTGACTAATGGTCTTATCACCTTGATTAACTCTTTGGTCCAATCACAGTTACTAACTAATGGTCTTATCACCTTGATTAACTCTTTGGTCCAATCACAGTTACTAACTAATGGTCTTATCACCTTGATTAACTCTTTGGTCCAATCACAGTTACTAACTAATGGTCTTATCACCTTGATTAACTCTTTGGTCCAATCACAGTTACTAACTAATGGTCTTACTAACTAATGGTCTTATCACTAATGGTCTTATGATTAACTCTTTGGTCCAATCACAGTTACTGACTAATGGTCTTATCACCTTGATTAACTCTTTGGTCCAATCACAGTTACTAACTAATGGTCTTATCACCTTGATTAACTCTTTGGTCCAATCACAGTTACTGACTAATGGTCTTATCACCTTGATTAACTCTTTGGTCCAATCACAGTTACTAACTAATGGTCTTATCACCTTGATTAACTCTTTGGTCCAATCACAGTTACTGACTAATGGTCTTATCACATTGATTAACTCTTTGGTCCAATCACAGTTACTAACTAATGGTCTTATCACATTGATTAACTCTTTGGTCCAATCACAGTTACTAACTAATGGTCTTATCACATTGATTAACTCTTTGGTCCAATCACAGTTACTAACTAATGGTCTTATCACATTGATTAACTCTTTGGTCCAATCACAGTTACTAACTAATGGTCTTATCACCTTGATTAACTCTTTGGTCCAATCACAGTTACTAACTAATGGTCTTATCACATTGATTAACTCTTTGGTCCAATCACAGTTACTAACTAATGGTCTTATCACCTTGATTAACTCTTTGGTCCAATCACAGTTACTAACTAATGGTCTTATCACCTTGATTAACTCTTTGGTCCAATCACAGTTACTAACTAATGGTCTTATCACCTTGATTAACTCTTTGGTCCAATCACAGTTACTAACTAATGGTCTTATCACCTTGATTAACTCTTTGGTCCAATCACAGTTACTAACTAATGGCACTGCCTACTCCAGATTACTCGTTTTTAAATCATATGAGCAAAAAAAATCTAATTTCATTTGAGATGATATGCAAGACAAAATTAAATTAATATAATGAATATGAGTTTGGGGGGGGGGACTAAAATTATTAAATATTAAAGCTTTAAACTAAAAGCTTCACTCATACATACATTAATCTGAAACCCCAAATGGTTCTCCAGTAGATTATTAAAAACAGACTCCTTTGTTAAAATGGACGTTTTGCCTTCATACAGATTACAACTTCTCATTTCCCACTAATTGAAAATAAAGTTGTGTTTAAAGTTATTTTCTTTCTTAAACAAGCCATAAAAAGAATGCTATATATATATATATATCATGTATGTAAAATGTATAAGTAGCAGAAAAGCTGTAATAAAAACAGATTTGTCCTCCAGAGAGAGAGGGGGTGGAAGGGTTAGTAATGGAAAACAAGCCCTGGCTGCAGGGTTTCCACTGTGGAGGGCTGACAGAGTCAACCCTGACTGACGGAGTCAACCCTGACTGACGGAGTCAACCCTGACTGACGGAGTCAACCCTGACTGACGGAGTCAACCCTGACTGACGGAGTCAACCCTGACTGACGGAGTCAACCCTGACTGACGGAGTCAACCCTGACTGACGGAGTCAACCCTGACTGACGGAGTCAACCCTGACTGACGGAGTCAACCCTGACTGACGGAGTCAACCCTGACTGACGGAGTCAACCCTGACTGACAGAGTCAACCTGGTGGAGTCATATTCTCACAGTCTTCAGTCAAACTGACAACAGGATATCATGAAACTGAACTACTCTTCCAGTGTGCAGGAGAGAAAGAGAGAAAGAGAGTAAGAGAGAAAGAGAGTAAGAGGGAGAGAGTAAGAGGGAGAGAGGCCATAAGAGAGAGGCAGTAAGAACAGAGAGAGAGGAGAGAGAGCGAGCAGCAGCAGCAGTAAGGAGAGAGTGAGAGAAAGAGTGCTCTTCATGACAGATTTTAATTGTAGCCAGATGTTAAATCTCTGTGGTCGGAAGTTCTTAACTGACAGCCTGACACCCTCTCTACCCAGCACCTGTCCACAGAGAGGAGAGAGGAGGGGAAGGAGAGAGGAGGGGAAGGAGAGAGGAGAGGGGAAGGGGAGAGGAGGGAAGGAGAGAGGAGGGGAAGGGGAGAGGAGGGGAAGGGGGAGGAGGGGAAGGGGAGAGGAGGGGAAGGGGAGAGAGGAGGGGAAGGGAAGGGGTGAGGGGGAAGGAGAGAGGAGGGGAAGGGGAGAGGAGGGGAAGGGGAGGAGGGGAAGGAGAGAGGAGGAGGGGAAGGGGAGAGGAGGGGAAGGGGAGAGGAGGGGAAGGGGGAAGGGGAGAGGGGAAGGGGAGAGAGGAGGCGAGGGGAAGGGGAGAGGATGACTATCCCGCCACCAAAAAATACTTATTTACCAGCCAACACTTCAATCTGACACTTTCTCCCACTAGAGGAGAGGAAGGGGAGGGGAAGGAGAGAGGAGGGGAAGGGGAGAGGTAGAGGAGAGAGGAAGGGGAGAGGAAAGGAGGGGGCAGAGGGGGAGAGGAAAGGAGGAATGCAGTGCATTTCATGTCTAATTTCCTTGACCTCCAAACCATCAACAGAACCAGTGATCGTCTCCAGGACCATAAATAGAAATGTGTTGTTGTAGTGACTCTTCTAGACACTGTCTGCTTTATGAGAGCTGGCTGCCACACCAGAGGACAGCAGTGATCAGGGATGACAGTGTGTGTTGGTGTTTACGTATTCAGGGTGATAAATGATCACTGATCTGATATATCCAGAATATATGCCAAGAGGCGGAACAAATATTAATATAAACGCTGAAATAGAGTGCGGAACACGGCTGATTAAGTAGGGCGAATATTCATATACTGAGACATGTCCTTCTGTCCCCTGGGAGAAACCTTCCTAACCTAGACATGTCCTTCTGTCCCCTGGGAGAAACCTTCCTAACCTAGACATGTCCTTCTGTCCCCTGGAAGAAACCTTCCTAACCTAGACATGTCCTTCTGTCCCCTGGGAGAAACCTTCCTAACCTAGACATGTCCTTCTGTCCCCTGGGAGAAACCTTCCTAACCTAGACATGTCCTTCTGTCCCCTGGAAGAAACCTTCCTAACCTAGACATGTCCTTCTGTCCCCTGGGAGAAACCTTCCTAACCGAGACATGTCCTTCTGTCCCCTGGGAGAAACCTTCCTAACCGAGACATGTCATTCTGTCCCCTGGGAGAAACCTTCCTAACCTAGACATGTCCTTCTGTCTCCTGGGAGAAACCTTCCTAACCTAGACATGTCCTTCTGTCCCCTGGGAGAAACCTTCCTAACCTAGACATGTCCTTCTGTCCCCTGGGAGAAACCTTCCTAACCTAGACATGTCATTCTGTCCCCTGGGAGAAACCTTCCTAACCTAGACATGTCATTCTGTCCCCTGGGAGAAACCTTCCTAACCTAGGCATGTCCTTCTGTCCCCTGGGAGAAACCTTCCTAACCTAGACATGTCATTCTGTCCCCTGGGAGAAACCTTCCTAACCTAGACATGTCATTCTGTCCCCTGGGAGAAACCTTCCTAACCTAGACATGTCCTTCTGTCCCCTGGGAGAAACCTTCCTAACCGAGACATGTCCTTCTGTCCCCTGGGAGAAACCTTCCTAACCTAGACATGTCCTTCTGTCCCCTGGGAGAAACCTTCCTAACCTAGACATGTCATTCTGTCCCCTGGGAGAAACCTTCCTAACCTAGACATGTCATTCTGTCCCCTGGGAGAAACCTTCCTAACCTAGACATGTCATTCTGTCCCCTGGGAGAAACCTTCCTAACCTAGACATGTCATTCTGTCCCCTGGGAGAAACCTTCCTAACCTAGACATGTCATTCTGTCCCCTGGGAGAAACCTTCCTAACCTAGACATGTCATTCTGTCCCCTGGGAGAAACCTTCCTAACCTAGACATGTCCTTCTGGGAGAAACCTTCCTAACCTAGACATGTCCTTCTGTCCCCTGGGAGAAACCTTCCTAACCTAGACATGTCCTTCTGTCCCCTGGGAGAAACCTTCCTAACCTAGACATGTCCTTCTGTCCCCTGGGAGAAACCTTCCTAACCTAGACATGTCCTTCTGTCCCCTGGGAGAAACCTTCCTAACCTAGACATGTCCTTCTGTCCCCTGGGAGAAACCTTCCTAACCTAGACATGTCCTTCTGTCCCCTGGGAGAAACCTTCCTAACCTAGACATGTCATTCTGTGGGAGAAACCTTCCCCTGGGAGAAACCTTCCTAACCTAGACATGTCATTCTGTCCCCTGGGAGAAACCTTCCTAACCGAGACATGTCATTCTGTCCCCTGGGAGAAACCTTCCTAACCTAGACATGTCATTCTGTCCCCTGGGAGAAACCTTCCTAACCTAGACATGTCATTCTGTCCCCTGGGAGAAACCTTCCTAACCTAGACATGTCATTCTGTCCCCTGGGAGAAACCTTCCTAACCTAGACATGTCATTCTGTCCCCTGGGAGAAACCTTCCTAACCTAGACATGTCATTCTGTCCCCTGGGAGAAACCTTCCTAACCTAGACATGTCATTCTGTCCCCTGGGAGAAACCTTCCTAACCTAGACATGTCATTCTGTCCCCTGGGAGAAACCTTCCTAACCTAGACATGTCATTCTGTCCCCTGGGAGAAACCTTCCTAACCTAGACATGTCATTCTGGATCCGGTCTAGTTAGACGTCGGCAAAGTAGTGTGGAAAATAACATTCAACCCTCTTGATAAACACCAATGGGATTCACCAACTTGATGGTTTATATTTAGGATAATTTCATTCAGCTTTGGTAACATTCATGCTGAAACCCTCTTGATAAACACCAATGGGATTCACCAACTTGATGGTTTATATTTAGGATCATTTCATTCAGCTTTGGTAACATTCATGCTGAAACCCTCTTGATAAACACCAATGGGATTCACCAACCTGATGGTTTATATTTAGGTAACATCATTTGGTAACATTCTTTTTTGTTGTTGTTGAGAATCTTATTGAATGATTTCATATATTGGACATGTGATAAGGCCACACAGAGAGGGGGCCAGAGATACACTATTTAGGATTTTATTTCACCTTTATTTAACCAGGGAGGCCAGTTGAGAACAAGTTCTCATTTACAACTGCGACCTGACCAAGATAAAGCAAAGCAGTACGACAAAAAACAACAGAGTTACACATAAACAAACGTACAGTCAAGTTCACTACATGACTGGAATGATGGTGTTGAGGACATGCAGGGGACAGCCTCTGGTTAATGCAGTACAGGGGTCAGAAGTGTTACCTATTAGAATGCAGTACAGGGGTCAGAAGTGTTACCTATTAGAATGCAGCACAGGGGTCAGAAGTGTTACCTATTAGAATGCAGCACAGGGGTCAGAAGTGTTACCTATTAGAATGCAGTACAGGGGTCAGAAGTGTTACCTATTAGAATGCAGTACAGGGGAATCAGAGGGGTCAGAAGTGTTACCTATTAGAATGCAGTACAGGGGTCAGAAGTGTTACCTATTAGAATGCAGTACAGGGGTCAGAAGTGTTACCTATTAGAATGCAGCACAGGGGTCAGAAGTGTTACCTATTAGAATGCAGCACAGGGGTCAGAAGTGTTACCTATTAGAATGAAGTACAGGGGTCAGAAGTGTTACCTATTAGAATGCAGTACAGGGGTCAGAAGTGTTACCTATTAGAATGAAGTACAGGGGTCAGAAGTGTTACCTATTAGAATGAAGTACAGGGGTCAGAAGTGTTACCTATTAGAATGAAGTACAGGGGTCAGAAGTGTTACCTATTAGAATGAAGTACAGGGGTCAGAAGTGTTACCTATTAGAATGAAGTACAGGGGTCAGAAGTGTTACCTATTAGAATGAAGTACAGGGGTCAGAAGTGTTACCTATTAGGGTGCAGTACAGGGGTCAGAAGTGTTACCTATTAGAATGCAGAATAGGGGTCAGAAGTGTTACCTATTAGAATGCAGAATAGGGGTCAGAAGTGTTACCTACTAGAATGCAGTACAGGGGTCAGAAGTGTTACCTATTAGAATGCAGTACAGGGGTCAGAAGTGTTACCTATTAGAATGCAGTACAGGGGTCAGAAGTGTTACCTATTAGAATGCAGTACAGGGGTCAGAAGTGTTACCTATTAGAATGCAGAATAGGGGTCAGAAGTGTTACCTATTAGAATGCAGTACAGGGGCCAGAAGTGTTACCTATTAGAATGCAGTACAGGGGTCAGAAGTGTTACCTATTAGAATGCAGAATAGGGGTCGAAAGTGCCCTCTGTAATTGTGGGAAAACAAACTGTTAATTTGCCTGAACAAACCTTGCAACCCAACGGGAACAAGATGATGATGTGACTCCTGATGTTTTCTTTACAAACCACTTCCCTCCTCTCCTCCAGGTTAATGCCCTGAAACCATGACCAACATCTGTACGTCTCTCACAGGGCACCGCGGTGTCACACACACACACACTCTTGTACTGCGGAGCAGTGCAGGGACATTCTCTATGCATTCCGAGTAACCTGAAACTAGACATTATCGTACTAGATCCAGACAGAGACTAGACATTAGTGTACCAGATCCTGACAGAGAGAAACTAGACATTATCGTACCAGATCCAGACAGAGAGAAACTAGACATTATCGTACCAGATCCAGACAGAGAGAAACTAGACCTTATCGTACCAGATCCAGACAGAAACTAGACATTATCGAACCAGATCCAGACAGAGAGAAACTAGACCTTATCGTACTAGCTCCAGACAGAGAGAGAAACTAGACATTATCGTACTAGCTCCAGACAGAGAGAGAAACTAGACATTATCGTACTAGCTCCAGACAGAGAGAGAAACTAGACATTATCGTACTAGCTCCAGACAGAGAGAGAAACTAGACATTATCGTACTAGCTCCAGACAGAGAGAGAAACTAGACATTATCGTACCAGATCGAGACAGAGAGAAACTAGACCTTATCGTACCAGATCCAGACAGAGAGAGAAACTAGACATTATCGTACCAGATCCAGACAGAGAGAAGCAAGATGTGTGTTGATGTGTGTGATCCCTGGTCCTTTAGTGGTTGGGGGTTTGCAATGTATAACAAACAGTACCCCTCATCGCTTCCCCGGGGTCAGGGGATCATTTCTACTTTGTTGACTCTGTATTATCAGGCAACCTCATCGAACAACTGGAAGCAAACCGGACCAGTCTAGGCTGTGGTCCCAAACGGCACCCTACTCCCTAAGGACACTTGGTCAAAAGTAGTGCACAATATAGGGAATGGGGTGCCATTTGGGACAAAGCCTTAGCAGTCTTTTTAATATTGGGGATGAATACATATTCACTGATGTGGTTCAGTGACAGGTTTGCCTGCTTTTTGAATGGGTTTTAATGGAGACAGATATGATCTGATATTAAACACATGGGGAACGTTATGGGAGATCACGATTCAACCATGGGGGTAACAACAGTGATGGAATACTAATGGAACAGAATACGACACACACACACCAAGACCACCGCAAAAGTATTACTGTCTCTGTTAGATGACTGACTAATATAAAACAATTCCTCCTAATACTGTCTGTTAGACCACTGACTAATACAAAACAATTCCTCCTGTCTGTTAGATCACTGACTAATATAAAACAAAACCTCCTGTCTGCTAGACCAGACTAATATAAACTAATTCCTCCTAATACTGTGTGTTACACCCCTGACTAATATAAAACAATTCCTCCTAATACTGTCTGTTAGACCCCTGACTAATATAAAACAATTCCCCCTAATACTGTCTGTTAGACCCCTGACTAATATAAAACAATTCCTCCTAATACTGTCTGTTAGACCACTGACTAATAAAACAATTCCTCCTAATACTGTGTGTTAGACCCCTGACTAATATAAAACAATTCCTCCTAATACTGTGTGTTAGACCCCTGACTAATATAAAACAATTCCTCCTAATACTGTCTGTTAGACCACTGACTAATATAAAACAATTCCTCCTAATACTGTGTGTTAGACCCCTGACTAATATAAAACAATTCCTCCTAATACTGTGTGTTAGACCCCTGACTAATATAAAACAATTCCTCCTAATACTGTCTGTTAGACCACTGACTAATAAAACAATTCCTCCTAATACTGTGTGTTAGACCCCTGACTAATATAAAACAATTCCTCCTAATACTGTCTGTTAGACCACTGACTAATATAAAACAATTCCTCCTAATACTGTGTGTTAGACCCCTGACTAATATAAAACAATTCCTCCTAATACTGTCTGTTAGACCACTGACTAATATAAAACAATTCCTCCTAATACTGTGTGTTAGACCCCTGACTAATATAAAACAATTCCTCCTAATACTGTCTGTTAGACCACTGACTAATATAAAACAATTCCTCCTAATACTGTGTGTTAGACCCCTGACTAATAAAACAATTCCTCCTAATACTGTGTGTTAGACCCCTGACTAATATAAAACAATTCCTCCTAATACTGTGTGTTAGACCCCTGACTAATATAAAACAATTCCTCCTAATACTGCCCCTAAGATGGCTGGAAAAGCATGTGTGGTAACTTAAAGCTGCAATGTGTTACTTTTTGGGCGACCCAAACAAATTCACAAAGATGTGTATGTTATAGATCTGTCGTTCTCATTGAAAACAAGTCTAAGAAGCGGGTAGATCTGCTCTATTTCTATGCTTCCATTAAGATTTATTTTTGCGTCCCGACTTTGGGTTTTGTAACACCAGCTTCAAACAGCTGAAAATACAATATTTTTGTTATGAAAAATATATTTAATTCACAGCAGTTTAGATGGTACAATGATTCTCTACACTAAAGACCTAGCAGAGTCAAGCTGGTAGAAAGGTCAGCAGTGATGACAGAGTAGAGTAAGCGCCCTGTAAAGCCCTGTAAAGCCCTGTAAAGCCCTGTAAAGCCCTATAAAAAACACATTTATCTGTAACATTCCTTCTTTAAAAACAGCGAAGAACATCATGTATCCAAACAAGTCAATCCTGATGCATTTCGGATTCCTGGAAAGTAACCAACCGGTCTCAATGAGTTTCAGTGAGACAAAGCACAGTCTTCAATTCTAACATAGTAACCTGTACATAATAAACTCATGATCTAATTTAAAACATCTGGATGTTAAAAAAAAAAAACACAGGACTGGTTGGTACCTTTCCTGTAGGATCATCTTGTTCTCCTTCTTCCACAGGTCTTTAAAGTCGGAGGAGAAGTCGTGCCACACGGAGAAGAAGGTGTGGGGGGAAACCTCCTTCTCTCCCATCTTAGCCTTCACCTGGTAGAACACCGTCAACTCCAGGAACCTACAACAACAACACTGTTATAGACCAACGGAGACGGAGGGTAACGAAACAAAGATAGAATGTGTTTTACAACTGTAGGAATGTGGAAATAAATACTTTACACTGTTACATGAGGTATTCATTAAATAGGGTTTCCCAAAATATAGAGCTTTACTAGCTAAAAACTCTACTTTATTCCAAACTGTCAAACTATGCTGCTATATTGGATGACAACACTGTTTGCTTAAACTCAGAAGAAAACACACAAAAAAAAACGTAATTTGTACCCAGTGAGCATAGACATCAACTCAACGTCTATTCCACGTTGGTTCCACGGCATTTCAATGATTCAACCATTGCCCAGTGGGTATAGAACTCGTAAATGTATCTTAAAGTAGTAGGTACAGATGTTATGACTGCATTGAAACGGTTCCTTACAACTTGTGAGTGTCACTGAGCTGCGTCTCCTGGATCTCCAGGTCAGATTTAGCTGCAAGACAGGAAACATGAAAGACAACAGTAGTTATTGTAAATAGGATCGCTCGTTTCTCAGTAGTTGACAGGTCTCAGAACAGCCTAGTCTCTCAGTCAGGGTAGTAGTTGACAGAATGCCAAGAGTGTGCAAAGTTGTCAAGGCAAAGGGTGGCTATTTTAAAGAATCTAAAATATATTTTGATTTGTTTAACACTTTTTTGGTTACTACATGATTCCATGTGTGTTATTTCATAGTTATTCAGTATTATTCTACAATGAAGAAAATCATAAAAATAAACTAAAATCCTTGAATGACTTGGTCTGTCCAAACTTTTGACTGGTACTGTACAGTGAACAATAAGATCTCTGTGGTCCCTCACTAAACCATCCTATTGGTCTTCAGGTGGAACCTATTGACATAGTGAACAATAAGATCTCTGTGGTCCCTCACTAAACCATCCTATTGGCCTCCCAGTCAGTCAGAGAGACAACCTTTACCTCCCAGTCAGTCAGAGAGACAACCTTTACCTCCCAGTCAGTCAGAGACAACCTTTACCTCCCAGTCAGAGAGACAACCTTTACCTCCCAGTCAGAGAGACAACCTTTACCTCCCAGTCAGAGAGACAACCTTTACCTCCCAGTCAGAGAGACAACCTTTACCTCCCTCCCACCTCCCAGTCAGAGAGACAACCTTTACCTCCCAGTCAGTCAGAGACAACCTTTACCTCCCAGTCAGTCAGAGAGACAACCTTTACCTCCCAGTCAGTCAGAGAGACAACCTTTACCTCCCAGTCAGTCAGAGACAACCTTTACCTCCCAGACAACCTTTACCTCCCAGTCAGAGACAACCTTTACCTCCCAGTCAGTCAGAGACAACCTTTACCTCCCAGTCAGTCAGAGACAACCTTTACCTCCCCAGTCAGACAACCTTTACCTCCCACCTTTACCTCAGTCAGAGACAACCTTTACCTCCCCAGACAACCTTTACCTCCCAGTCAGTCAGAGACAACCTTTACCTCCCAGTCAGTCAGAGACAACCTTTACCTCCCAGTCAGTCAGAGACAACCTTTACCTCCCAGTCAGTCAGAGACAACCTTTACCTCCCAGTCAGTCAGAGACAACCTTTACCTCCCAGTCAGTCAGAGACAACCTTTACCTCCCCCAGACAACCTTTACCTCCCAGTCAGAGACAACCTTTACCTCCCAGTCAGTCAGAGACAACCTTTACCTCCCAGTCAGACAACCTTTACCTCCCAGTCAGAGACAACCTTTACCTCCCAGTCAGTCAGAGACAACCTTTACCTCCCAGTCAGTCAGAGACAACCTTTACCTCCCAGTCAGTCAGAGACAACCTTTACCTCCCCAGTCAGAGACAACCTTTACCTCCCAGTCAGTCAGAGACAACCTTTACCTCCCAGTCAGTCAGAGACAACCTTTACCTCCCAGTCAGAGACAACCTTTACCTCCCAGTCAGTCAGAGACAACCTTTACCTCCCAGTCAGAGAGACAACCTTTACCTCCCAGTCAGAGACAACCTTTACCTCCCAGTCAGAGAGATAACCTTTACCTCCCAGTCAGAGAGACCTGCCCCAAGACAACCATTACCTCCCAGTCAGGGAGACCTGCACCAAGCAACCATTTAGATTCCCATTTCAATGTAAAGTGTGTGGGTGCTGTCATACATCAGCCTACGACCCACTTGGAAGTTCCTGAATAACTGTTCGTTAGAGTGCAGTTAGCCATGGCATCGGTGGCTCTGGTAGTGGGCGATCTGGGGAAGTAGGGTCTCCATTAGGGGCATTAGGGGTTGCAGTGGGGTATCAGGGGTCAGTGCCAGGGGTGCTCTCTCACAAATTGATCCCAGTTGTGGGTAAAAAGAGAGATTTCACTGTGAAGCTGAATGGAGAGTGACACAGCAGCCTGCAGCAGTGAGGTTCTCGGTGTGAGAGGTGGAAGGGGGGTGGCAGAAACATTGACATCTCCAGGCAGACAAGCTCAGGGGTTAATGCCCGACACCCCAGACCCTGAGGTCCTCACGGGTCACAGGCAAAGATGAATGGCCATGGAAGGTTACCGAAATCTCTCATGGTGGACGGAACGTCAATGGTCACGAGGCATTATCCACCATGATAAAGGAAAACGCCATCCAAAAACTCTTTGGGAATTTGTTTCATTCATCCATTGTTGACATCGTCCCAAAATGTTTTGCTTGTCTACACTCATGTGAAGGTATGTCACTTCCAAAATACAGAAACCATGGATTCATATGATTCAAAACGCAGCGTCAAATTATGCAACAAAATGCATCATACGGGGACGATTTCTGTATTTGGAAGTTAAATATTTTGAAAACTTGGGTGCTGACAAGCAAAACATTTTGGGACGATGTCAACAATGGACTAATGAATCAAATACCAAAATATTGTTTTCGGGGTGGAGCTTTCCCTTTAATAAGTGGCGCTGGGTTCTTACTGGTCCGGGCTAATCACATCCAGATAACCCAGACCACGACAGCTCTGAGCCCGGAATAGTCTGCCACGACAATCAAGCAGGATACCAGAGTCACTTTGATTTATAATGCCTCTCAATAGGTGAAATTACTGCTCAATGAAATTGCTGCTCAGTGATTTGCTTTCAACTGGGGTCCATATAATTGTCTTAAGAAAACAGGGGGGAGGAAATGAATGTGAGGAATTTGGAATTAGTACATTTCAGGGGAAGATCATCAAGAAGTCAATAATGTGAAGTCCACTGGGTGAGATTAAACAACCAGTTCAGATCAATCTCTCCACTGAACCATAAAAACAACAATAGAAATCCAATGTTTCTCCACCATAATCTGCAGCTTGTCCAAGTGACCTCACAGCAGCAGACCGCTTGTAGCTCGCCAGCCCCGGTACCTCCACATCAGACTTCCTCATCAGCGGGATCGTCTGAGGGGGGGGGTGGTGCTGAGGACTATTTATGTCTGTAGTAAACCCTTTTGTGGGGGAAACTAATTTCTGATTGGCTGGGCCTAGCTCCCCTGTGGGTGGGCCTGGCTGCCAAGTGGCTGGGCCTAGCTCCCCTGTGGCTGGGCCTAGCTCCCCTGTGGCTGGGCCTAGCTCCCCTGTGGCTGGGCCTAGCTCCCCTGTGGCTGGGCCTAGCTCCCCTGTGGCTGGGCCTAGCTCCCCTGTGGCTGGGCCTAGCTCCCCTGTGGCTGGGCCTAGCTCCCCTGTGGCTGGGCCTAGCTCCCCTGTGGCTGGGCCTAGCTCCCCTGTGGCTGGGCCCGTGCCCTCCCAGGCTGCACCCCTGCCCAGTCACGTGAATTCCATATAATCAGTAAATGTAACTCAGTAAAATCATTACGCAATGAAACTCTCCCCAGTGGACCAATAACTTTGGCATCATTGAAACGTCAGTGTTCATTTTGTCAACAATAACAAAATATTAGTCAAACAATTTTAACGAGATGCCATGAAAACAATGGAAATTAAAATGGGGACGTGACACGCCTAATGGACATTGAAGTTGGCATGAAGCTCCTCGTCGTTCTGACAAGGTTGGATAACAAAACTCTAGGACTTTTTTTGTTTCCTGAATATGTTAAAATTAGGTGTGTGTGTGTGTGTGTGTATACATGTTTCCTACATTACCAGAATGTTCTGACAAGGTTGGATAACAAAACTCTAGGACTTTTTTTGTTTCCTGAATATGTTAAAATTATATATTTTAGGCTTTAGGGTCCGGGTTACGTTTAGGGTCCGGGTTACGTTTAGGGTCCGGGTTACGTTTAGGGTTTGGGTTACGTTTAGGGTTACGTTTTGGGTTACGTTTTGGGTTACGTTTTGGGTTTGGGGGAAAATAGGACTTTGAATGGGAATACAATTTTACTCCTCAAAAAGTCCTGAAAATTCTTGAAAACAAAGATGTGTGCGTCCGTCCGTGTGTGTGTGTCCATAGTAGTGTGTGTGTGTTTGTGTGTGTGTGTCCATAGTAGTGTGTGTGTCCATAGTAGTGTGTGTGTGTGTGTGTGTGTGTGTGTGTGTGTGTGTGTGTCCATAGTAGTGTGTGTGTGTGTGTGTGTGTGTCCATAGTAGTGTGTGTGTGTGTCCATAGTAGTGTGTGTGTGTATCCATAGTAGTGTGTGTGTGTTTGTGTGTGTTTGTGTGTGTGTGTCCATAGTAGTGAATTCTCTCCTACCTTGGCTGAGGAATTCCTCCATCTTGTCCTTGAAGGGCTGTAGGTGATCTTCAGATGACACTTTACACACCTTCTCCACCTCAGTGTTACACGCTGGAATGAGAGGACAACACTAAACTGTTTACAAAATGGCCACAGAATGGCAATACAATGGCTTGTTTCAAGAGAAAAATCACCATTTAAGATATGTAAATATTTAACCTTTAACTAGGCAAGTCAGTTAAGAACAAATTCTTATTTACAATGACGGCCTACCGGGGAACTGCCAGTCAGGAGCAGAACGACAGATTTGTACCTTCAAACCAGCAACCATTCGGTTACGTGCCCAACGCTCTAACCACTAGGCTACATACAATGTCGACCATAACAGATTAGTGCCCGACCAGTGGTCATCTTCAGTGTAGTTAAACCATGTTACTATGACCTAGCTATAGTTTCACATGAACCCAGCCCGCTTCTCTAACATCCCTGAAATGGGCCCTGTACTTACAGAAAACTAACCTATCCTGATCGACTATTACTCGTTGATAAATATGACTCAGCCGAGAGCTGCCCTGTGACACGAGCCTACCAGAGGAGCTAAATAACTTCTATGCTAACTTCGAGGCAAGTAACACTGAAACATGCATGAGAGCACTAGCTGTTACAGAAGACTGTGTGATCACGGTCTCCGCAGCCGATGAGAGGAAGACCTTTAAACAAGTCAACACTCACAAGGCCGCAGGGCCAGACATATTACCAGGATGTGTACTCAAAGCGTGCGCTGACCAACTGGCAAGTGTCTTCACTGCCATTTTCAAACTCTCCCTGTCTGAGTCCTTAATACCAACATGTTTCAAGCAGACCACCATAGTCCCTGTGCCAAAGAACAATAAGGTAACCTACCTAAATGACTACCAACCGTAGCACTCACATCTGTTGCCATGAAATTCTTTGAAAGGCTGGTCATGGCTCACATCAACACCATCATCCCAGAAACCCTAGACCCACTCCAATTTGCATACCGCCCCAACAGATCCACAGATGATACAATCTCTATTACACTCCACGCTACCCTTTCCTACCTGGACAAAAGGAACACCTATGTGAGAATGCTGTTCATTGACTACAGCTCAGTGTTCAACACCAAAGTGCCCTCAAAGCTCATCACGAAGGACCATGGGACTAAACACCTCCCTCTGCAACTGGACCCTGGGACTAAACACCTCCCTCTGCAACTGGACCCTGGGACTAAACACCTCCCTCTGCAACTGGACCATGGGACTAAACACCTCCCTCTGCAACACCATGGGACTAAACACCTCCCTCTGCAACTGGACCATGGGACTAAACACCTCCCTCTGCAACTGGACCATGGGACTAAACACCTCCCTCTGCAACTGGATCCTGGGACTAAACACCTCCCTCTGCAACTGGACCATGGGACTAAACACCTCCCTCTGCAACTGGACCCTGGGACTAAACAAACACCATGGGACTAAACACCCCTCTGCAACTGGACCATGGGACTAAACACCTCCCTCTGCAACTGGACCCTGGGACTAAACACCTCCCTCTGCAACTGGACCATGGGACTAAACACCTCCCTCTGCAACTGGATCCTGGGACTAAACACCTCCCTCTGCAACTGGACCATGGGACCATGGGTCTAGGTCCTCAGATCCTCAAAAGGTTTTACATCTGCACCATCGAGAGCACCTTGACGGGTTGCATCACTGCCTGGTTGGCAACTGCTCGGCCTCCGACCGCAAGGCGCTACAGAGGGTAGTGCTTACGGCCCAGTACATCACTGAGGCCAAGCTTCCTGCCATCCAGGACCTCTATACCAGGTGGTGTCAGAGCCCTACAAATTGTCAAAGGCTCCAACCACCCTAGTCATAGACTGTTCTCTCTGCTATCACACGGCAAGTGGTACCGGAGCGCCAAATCTAGGTCCAAGAGGCTTCTAAACAGGTCACTTCTATGCTGCTACTGCTACTACTACTGTTTATTACCCTCTGTTATTATCTTTGCATAGTCACTTTAATAACTACCTACATGTACATATTATCTCAATTACTTTGACACCAGTGCCCCCTGTATATAGCCTCCACATTGACTCTGTACCGGTACCCCCTGTATATAGCCTCCACATTGACTCTGTACCGGTACCCCCTGTATATAGCCTCCACATTGACTCTGTACTCTGGTTACCCCTGTATATAGCCTCCACATTGACTCTGCACCTGTACCCCCTGTATATAGCCTCCACATTGACTCTGTACTGTTACACCCTGTATATAGCCTCCACATTGACTCTGTACCAGTACCCCCTGTATATAGCCTCCACATTGACTCTGTACCGTAACACCCTGTATATAGCCTCCACATTGACTCTGTACCGTAACACCCTGTATATAGCCTCCACATTGACTCTGTACCGTAACACCCTGTTAATAGCACAGATTTTTTTCCCCTTAAAACTGCATTGTTGGTTAAGGGCTCATAAGCAAGCTTTTCACTGTAAGGTTATTCACTATAAGGAATAGAATAGGTGGTAGAAAAGTATGTTTATTGTCCATTTGTAAGAATGGTAATGTTTGTCTCTGTGTACAATGTACCTGTTGTTTTCAGCACAGGTGACACATACAATGTGATTTTGTGAAGTTCTGTCAAGGCACTGCATGTGGCTGCGAAGGCAAATCATTCAACTGCATTCTGACCCCATCACATGTCGCCCCTGGTAACCCCTGCTCCCCTCCCCCTGAACGAAGACTGATGCCTGCTGTGGAATTCTGGAATCTATTCTAGAACTTCCGTGAAGCTCTGAGAGTCACGCACCAATCAGTGGCCATAATGAATTAGAGTCAGAGTGTCAGTGTCCAATCTAAATCCCAGCTGGACAATTACCGCCCTCTACCTGACCTTTAGCCTGTGTCAGGGAGGGCCATGTTGTTCTTCCTGGAGCACACTGGTTGAGCACATCTCAGTAAGCTAGACACCATCTGTCTAATACAGACCCAGCCTCCAGTCACCTCTGAAGACCACCAATATAACAGATATCTCAGTAGGCTAGACACCATCTGTCTGTAATACAGACCCAGCCTCCAGTCACCTCTGAAGACCACCAATATAACAGATATCTCAGTAAGCTAGACACCATCTGTCTGTAATACAGACCCAGCCTCCAGTCACCTCTGAAGACCACCAATATAACATATCTCAGTAAGCTAGACACCATCTGTCTGTAATACAGACCCAGCCTACCGTCACCTCTGAAGACCACCAATATAACAGAGATATCTCAGTAGGCTAGACACCTTCTGTCTGTAATACAGACCCAGCCTCCCGTCACCTCTGAAGACCACCAATATAACAGAGATATCTCAGTAGGCTAGACACCTTCTGTCTGTAATACAGACCCAGCCTCCCGTCACCTCTGAAGACCACCAATATAACATATCTCAGTAGGCTAGACACCTTCTAATACAGACCCAGCCTCCCATCACCTCTGAAGACCACCAATATAACAAAGAGGGATGGATGGAGAGACTGGGTTATTCTGGTACTGTAAATATCCTCCTCCGCTGTAGCACAACCCCACAGTTAAACCCCAACAGAACATGGTTCTGTCTGAATGCGAGCAGCACCGCAAGGTCGCCCGACCAGCGACACGCGGGAGAGAGAGGGGGAAAGTGCAGAAAGATTTAGAGACGCCAGGCCCTTAACTAGCAATTATCTAAGCCTATTATATATATTACAGAACTTTATTTAAAACCAGGCCATCAGTTACAGAACACAAATTCTTATTTTCAGAACAGAGGGGGCCTGGGAACAGAGGGTTAACAGCCTGTAAAGAGAGAGGGCCAGAACAGAACAGAGGGCTTACTGTACCATGTCAGCTACAGAACAGGGGTTTGAAAAGAACCTTCAGAACGGTTACTAGTCCAACGAGGGCCATCTAGCTAAGAACAGAGGGGGCTTACCCTAAAGAGAGCCGCCCATCTAGCTACAGAACAGAGGGGGCTTTAGGGCCATATAGCTACAGAACAGAGAACTGTAAAGAGAGAGGGCCATCTAGCTACAGAACAGAGAGGGCTTACTGTAAAAGAGAGGGCCATCTAGCTACAGAACAGAACTGTAAAAAGAGAGGGACCATCTAGCTACAGAACAGAAGGGCTTACTGTAAAGAGAGGGCCATCTAGCTACAGAACAGAGAGGGCTTACCATCTGTAAGAACAGAGGGGGCTTAGGGCCATCTAGCTACAGAACAGAGAGGGCTTACTGAAAAGTAAAGAGAGGGCCATCTACAGAACAGAGGGGGCTTACTGTAAAGAGAGAGGACCATCTAGCTACAGAACAGAGGGGGCTTACTGTAAAGAGAGAGGGCCATCTAGCTACAGAACAGAGGGGGCTTACTGTAAAGAGAGAGGACCATCTAGCTACAGAACAGAGAGGGCTTACTGTAAAGAGAGAGGGCCATCTAGCTACAGAACAGAGGGGGCTTACTGTAAAGAGAGAGGACCATCTAGCTACAGAACAGAGGGGGCTTACTGAGGCACACAACACTGTGTGGTGTGTGTGGACCATGGTAAATCATTGGTGATGTGGACGACAAGGAACTTAAAGCTCTCGACCCGCTACACAACATCGATGTGAATGTGCTCTCCCCTCTTTCTCCTGTAGTCCTCAAAGAGCTCCTTGGCCTTACTGACGTTGAGGGAGAGGTTGTTGTCCTGGCAACACATTGCTAAGTCTCTGACCTCCTCCCTGTAGGCTGACTCATCGCCACCGGTGATCAGGCCTTCCACCGTTGTGTTGTCAGTAAAACTTGGTGTTGGAGTCATGTATGGCCACGCAGTTGTGGGTGAACAGGAAGTACATGAGGGAACTAAGCACACACCCGATGGGCCCCCTTGTTGCGGGCCAGCGCGACGGAGGTGTTGTTGCCTAGCCTCACCACCTGGGGGCGGCCTGTCAGGAAGTCAGTCGCAGAGGGAGGTGTTTAGTCCCAGGGACCTTAGTGATGAGCTTGGAGGGGACTAAGCTATGATGTTGAACGCTGAGCTGTCGTCAATGAACAGTATTCTCACATAGTTATGACCCTTCTTGTCCAGGTGGGAGAGGGCAGTGTGAAGTGCAATCGAGACGGTTTTATCTGTGGATCTGTTAGGGCGGTATACGAATTGGAATGGGTCTAGGGTGTCTGGGATGATGGTGCTTCATGACCAGTCTTTCAAACCACTTCCTTATTATACATGAGTGCTACAGGGCGATCGTCATTTAGGTAGGTTACCTTGGAGCTCTTTGGAACAGGGACAATGGCGGTCAGGTTGACACATGTTGGGATTACAGACTTGGACAACGAGAGAGTGAAAATGTCTGTCGACACCTGCCAGAAGGTCGGCGGATGCTTTGAAAACCGCCCTGGTATTCCATCTGGCACGGCGGCCTTTCTAGGGAGGTTTTCCTAGCCTGGTTCCTCTCTAGGTTTCTTCCTAGGTTCTGGCCTTTCTAGGGAGTTTTTTCCTAGCCTGGTTCCTCTCTAGGTTTCTTCCTAGGTTCTGGCCTTTCTAGGGAGTTTTTTCCTAGCCACTGTGCTTCTACACCTGCACTGCTTCCTGTTTGGGGTTTTAGGCTGGGTTTCTGTACAGCACTTTGTGACATCAGCTGATGTAAGAAGGGATTTCAATACATTTGATTGATTGATTGTTAACCTGTTGAAATGTTTTGCTCACATCGGCCACGGAGAGCGAGATCACACAGTCGTCAGGAAAAGCAGGGGCTTTTTCACGCAAGGCACAGTGTTATATTCCTCAGAGCATAAAAAGACATGTAGCTCGTTTGGGAGTTTTGTGTCTCTGGGAAGTTCATGACTTGGTTTCCCTTTGTAATCCGTTACTGTCTGACAGACCCAGTCACATATACGACAAGCTTCATAGTCGGTGTAATAGGAAGCCTTTTTCCTCCTATATTGCCTTTCTACAGGTTTGAAGACTCGGAGGTCGTAGACTTCTTGTATATGTCACGTTCATTGTAAGCGGGTCGGCTTTGTCCGACCACTTCTGTATTGGAGTGCGTCACTGGTACATCCTGTTTAAGCTTTTGTTTGTAAACAGGAAGCAGGAGAATGGAGTCACGGTAAGATTTGCCCGAAGGGAGGACGAGGGAGTGCCTTGAATGCGTTTCTGTGGGTAGAATACAGGTGGTCTGGAGTTTTAACAGGAGAAGTGTTGTTAGGATACAGGTGGTCTGGGAGTTTAAACAGGAGATGTGTTGGTAGGATACAGGTGGTCTGGAGTTTAAACACCCCATAGGGGCACAGGAGATGTGTTGGTAGGATACAGGTGGTCTGGAGTTTCATAGGGGCACAGGAGATGTGTTGGTAGGATACAGGTGGTCTGGGGTTTAAACAGGAGATGTGTTGGTAGAATACAGGTAGTCTGGAGTTTAAACACCCCATAGGGGCACAGGAGATGTGTTGGTAGAATACAGGTGGTCTGGAGTTTAAACAGGAGATGTGTTGGTAGGATACAGGTGGTCTGGAGTTTTAACAGGAGAAGTGTTGTTAGGATACAGGTGGTCTGGGGTTACCACCCCATAGGGGCACAGGAGATGTGTTGGTAGGATACAGGTGGTCTGAGTTTAGGGGCACAGGAGATGTGTTGGTAGGATACAGGTGGTCTGGAGTTACCACCCCATAGGGGCACAGGAGATGTGTTGGTAGGATACAGGTGGTCTGAGTTTACACAGGAGATGTGTTGGTAGGATACAGGTGGTCTGGAGTTACCACCCCATAGGGGCACAGGAGATGTGTTGGTAGGATACAGGTGGTCTGGAGTTACCACCCCATAGGGGCACAGGAGATGTGTTGGTAGGATACAGGGGGTCTGGAGTTACCACCCCATAGGGGCACAGGAGATGTGTTGGTAGAAGTGAGGTGGGACGGTTTGAAGTCACCCAGCATTTAAAACCAGGTGATCAAAAGCACAAGAATTCCTTCAAACTTGAAGCAGCAAACCAGTTATTTATGGGGAAAAACAGTTTTTCCAGAAGCAGTCGGCCGATCCTGCCACTCATGGAGAATCCACAGAGTACGATATTATAGTGTAACAGTATAGCTTCCGTCCCTCTCCTTGCCCCTACCTGGGCTCGAACCAGGGACCTTCTGCACACAGACAACAGCCACCCTCAAAGCATTGTTGCCTATCGCTCCACAAAAAGCCGCCGCCCTTGTAGAGCAAAGGGGAACCACTACTTCAAGGTCTCACAGAGTGACGTCACGGATTGAAAAGCTATAAGCGTGCACCACCGCTAACTAGCTAGCCATTTCACAACGCTTACACTAGCATAGCTTCCTCATCCAGCCACGTTTCACGAAGACATTATATTGTTCAAGTCTCTCTGATAGAAGATTCTCAGACGACGCTCATCCATCTCATTCCTGAGTGACTGGACATTGGCCAATCGAACGGAGGGGGAGCGCCATTCGGTTTTCTTTTCGCCTCCAATTTCACCCCACATCATCCAACATCTACAGCATTTTGGTAGCCCATGGAGCAAAGGATTATGGTCCAGTATGAACAGTGGAACAGCTGAGTCAGAGATGAAGTCTAAATCGAGGTGATAATAGTATAACTATTTAAACAATACACGTCACTCAAATGGACAAGTTGGGTTGGAAATCCTAAGGCCGCCCTCCTCCGTCCGTCGGGACGCGCCGCCCTCCTCCGTCCGTCGGGACGCGCCGCCCTCCTCCGTCCGTCGGGACGCGCCGCCCTCCTCCGTCCGTCGGGACGCGCCGCCCTCCTCCGTCCGTCGGGACATGTGGCCCCCCGGTAATTAAAGTGCACATGGTGTCTCCGGTTGAGGCCCGAGGAGAGAGAGAGAAACATTGTCTCAGTCCTGACAGAGCGATAGCTGCCTGCGATCAACTGCTCCTCGCCAGCAGAACGTGACAGTAGAATGAAGAACTTTAAAAAGGTTCAGCTACTGAAACTCATTAGGTGAATGAAGGCAATGAGGACTAGCCACTCAAAACGTCTATCGACAGCCTGATAGTCTAACAATAGCTAAGCATGGTTCCCATTCTGTCATCTAGCATGGTGGCCATTCTGTCATCTAGCATGGTGGCCATGCTGCCATCTAGCATGGTGGCCATGCTGTCATCTAGCATGGTGGCCATGCTGCCATCTAGCATGGTGGCCATGCTGCCATCTAGCATGGTGGCCATGCTGTCATCTAGCATGGTGGCCATGCTGTCATCTAGCATGGTGGCCATGCTGTCATCTAGCATGGTGGCCATGCTGTCATCTAGCATGGTGGCCATGCTGTCATCTAGCATGGTGGCCATGCTGTCATCTCAAATCAAATCAAATTTTATTTGTCACATACACATGGTTAGCAGATGTTAATGCGAGTGTAGCGAAATGCTTGTGCTTCTAGTTCCGACAATGCAGTAATAACGAGCAAGTAATCTAACTAACAATTCCAAAAAAAACTACTGTCATACACAGTGTAAGGGGATAAAGAATATGTACATAAAGATATATGAATGAGTGATGGTACAGAGCAGCATAGGCAAGATACAGTAGATGATATCGAGTACAGTATATACATATGAGATAAGTATGTAAACCAAGTGGCATAGTTAAAGTGGCTAGTGATACATGTATTACATAAGGATGCAGTCGATGATATAGAGTACAGTATCAACGTATGCATATGAGATGAACAATGTAGGGTAAGTAACATTCTATAAGGTAGCATTGTTTAAAGTGGCTAGTGATATATTTACATCATTTCCCATCGATTCCCATGATTAAAGTGGCTGGAGTATTCCCATCGATTCCCATGATTAAAGTGGCTGGAGTAGAGTCAGTGTCATTGACAGTGTGTTGGCAGTAGCCACTCAATGTTAGTGGTGGCTGTTTAACAGTCTGATGGCCTTGAGATAGAAGCTGTTTTTCAGTCTCTCGGTCCCAGCTTTGATGCACCTGTACTGACCTCGCCTTCTGGATGGCAGCGGGGTGAACAGGCAGTGGCTCGGGTGGTTGATGTCCTTGATGATCTT
>NW_024609545.1:70000-214553 GCF_018296145.1 Oncorhynchus tshawytscha
CCGGTCATGTGGTGTATCTGTGACCAGACAGACTGTATTCCCGGTCATGTGGTGTATCTGTGACCAGACAGACTGTATTCCCGGTCATGTGGTGTATCTGTGACCAGACAGACTGTATTCCCGGTCATGTGGTGTATCTGTGACCAGACAGACTGTATTCCCGGTCATGTGGTGTATCTGTGACCAGACAGACTGTATTCCCGGTCATGTGGTGTATCTGTGACCAGACAGACTGTATTCCCGGTCATGTGGTGCATCTGTGACCAGACAGACTGTATTCCCGGTCATGTGGTGCATCTGTGACCAGACAGACTGTATTCCCGGACTGTGCATCTTGACCAGACAGGTCATGTGGTGCATCTGTGAACAGACAGACTGTATTCCCGGTCATGTGGTGCATCTGTGACCAGACAGACTGTATTCCCAGTCATGTGGTGCATCTGTGACCAGACAGACTGTATTCCCAGTCATGTGGTGCATCTGTGACCAGACAGACTGTATTCCCAGTCATGTGGTGCATCTGTGACCAACAGACTGTATTCCCAGTCATGTGGTGCATCTGTGACCAACAGACTGTATTCCCCAGTCATGTGGTGTATCTGTGACCAACAGACTGTATTCCCCAGTCATGTGGTGTATCTGTGACCAACAGACTGTATTCCCAGTCATGTGGTGTATCTGTGACCAACAGACTGTATTCCCAGTCATGTGGTTTATCTGTGACCAACAGACTGTATTATCAGTCATGTAGTGTATCTGTGACCAACAGACACATATCTGTATTCCCAGTCATGTGAAATCCATAGATGAGGGCCTAATTTATTTATTTCAATTGACTGATTTCCTTATGAACTGTGTGAACTGTGAACTCAGTCAAATCTTTGAAATTGGTGTGTTTATATTTTGGTTCAGTACAGTTACCTCGAAGGTCCTTCTTCAGCCTGGTCAGATCCTTCTGAAAGTCCTCAAACTTCATCTGTGAAGCCTGGAACAGATCCTGGGGCTCAGGGAGAGGGTAGAGGCACGTCTCCCTGCCGGCGTCCTGACAATACATGACATTAGTCCTTAGAGCACAGAGCATTAGATAAAGCAGCGGGGTTAGTGGAGTTAGATCACATAGAGTGGGTTAGGCTAGTGGAGTTAGATCACATAGAATGGGTTAGGGTAGTAGAGTTAGATCATGTAGAATGGGTTAGGGTAGTAGAGCTAGGTCATGTAGAGTGGGTTAGGGTAGTAGAGCTAGATCATGTAGAGTGGGTTAGGGTAGTAGAGCTAGATCATGTAGAGTGGGTTAGGGTAGTAGAGTTAGATCATGTAGAGTGGGTTAGGGTAGTAGAGTCAGATCATGTAGAGTGGGTTAGGGTAGTAGAGCTAGGTCATGTAGAGTGGGTTAGGGTAGTAGAGCTAGATCATGTAGAGTGGGTTAGGGTAGTAGAGCTAGATCATGTAGAGTGGGTTAGGGTAGTAGAGCTAGATCATGTAGAGTGGGTTAGGGTAGTAGAGCTAGGTCATGTAGAGTGGGTTAGGGTAGTAGAGCTAGGTCATGTAGAGTGGGTTAGGGTAGTAGAGCTAGATCATGTAGAGTGGGTTAGGGTAGTAGAGTTAGATCATGTAGAGTGGGTTAGGGTAGTAGAGCTAGGTCATGTAGAGTGGGTTAGGGTAGTAGAGTTAGATCATGTAGAATGGGTTAGGGTAGTAGAGCTAGATCATGTAGAGTGGGTTAGGGTAGTAGAGCTAGATCATGTAGAGTGTGTTAGGGTAGTAGAGCTAGATCATGTAGAGTGGGTTAGGGTAGTAGAGTTAGATCACGTAGAGCTAGATCATGTAGAGTGGGTTAGGGTAGTAGAGTTAGGTCATGTAGAGTGGGTTAGGGTAGTAGAGTTAGATCATGTAGAGTGGGTTAGGGTAGTAGAGTTAGATCATGTAGAGTGGGTTAGGGTAGTAGAGTTAGATCATGTAGAGTGGGTTAGGGTAGTAGAGCTAGGTCATGTAGAGCTAGATCATGTAGAGTGGGTTAGGGTAGTAGAGCTAGATCATGTAGAGTGGGTTAGGGTAGTAGAGTTAGATCACGTAGAGCTAGATCATGTAGAGTGGGTTAGGGTAGTAGAGTTAGGTCATGTAGAGTGGGTTAGGGTAGTAGAGCTAGATCATGTAGAGTGGGTTAGGGTAGTAGAGTTAGGTCATGGAGAGTGGGTTAGGGTTGTAGAGCTAGATCACGTAGAGTGGGTTAGGCTAGTGGAGTTAGATCACGTAGAGTGGGTTAGGGTAGTAGAGTCAGATCATGTAGAGTGGGTTAGGGTAGTAGAGCTAGGTCATGTAGAGTGGGTTAGGGTAGTAGAGCTAGATCATGTAGAGTGGGTTAGGGTAGTAGAGCTAGGTCATGTAGAGTGGGTTAGGGTAGTAGAGTTAGATCATGTAGAGTGGGTTAGGGTAGTAGAGCTAGATCATGTAGAGTGGGTTAGGGTAGTAGAGCTAGGTCATGTAGAGTGGGTTAGGGTAGTAGAGCTAGATCATGTAGAGTGGGTTAGGGTAGTAGAGCTAGGTCATGTAGAGTGGGTTAGGGTAGTAGAGTTAGATCATGTAGAGTGGGTTAGGGTAGTAGAGCTAGATCATGTAGAGTGGGTTAGGGTAGTAGAGCTAGATCATGTAGAGTGGGTTAGGGTAGTAGAGCTAGATCATGTAGAGTGGGTTAGGGTAGTAGAGCTAGATCATGTAGTGGGTTAGGTAGTAGAACTAGATCATGTAGAGTGGGTTAGGGTAGTAGAGCTAGATCATGTAGAGTGGGTTAGGGTAGTAGAGTTAGGTCATGTAGAGTGGGTTAGGTAGTAGAGTTAGGTCATGTAGAGTGGGTTAGGGTAGTAGAGTTAGGTCATGTAGAGTGGGTTAGGGTAGTAGAGTTAGATCATGTAGAGTGGGTTAGGGTAGTAGAGTTAGATCATGTAGAGTGGGTTAGGGTAGTAGAGCTAGATCATGTAGAGTGGGTTAGGGTAGTAGAGCTAGATCATGTAGAGTGGGTTAGGGTAGTAGGGCTAGATCATGTAGAGTGGGTTAGGGTAGTAGAGCTAGATCATGTAGAGTGGGTTAGGGTAGTAGAGCTAGATCATGTAGAGTGGGTTAGGGTAGTAGAGCTAGATCATGTAGAGTGGGTTAGGGTAGTAGAGTTAGATCACGTAGAGCTAGATCATGTAGAGTGGGTTAGGGTAGTAGAGTTAGATCACGTAGAGTGGGTTAGGGTAGTAGAGTTAGGTCATGTAGAGTGGGTTAGGGTAGTAGAGCTAGATCATGTAGAGTGGGTTAGGGTAGTAGAGCTAGGTCATGTAGAGTGGGTTAGGGTAGTAGAGCTAGATCATGTAGAGTGGGTTAGGGTAGTAGAGCTAGATCATGTAGAGTGGGTTAGGGTAGTAATTTACTATTTTCAACAGTAAAATAATACTGAAGACATCAAAACTATGAAACATATGGAGTCATGTAGTAACCAAAAAAGTGTTAAATCAAAATATATTTTAGATTCTTCAAAGTAGCCACCCTTTGCCTCGATGACAGCTTTGCAAAATCTTGGCACTCTCTCAACCAGCTTCATGAGGAATGCTTTTCCAACAGTCTTGAAAGAGTTCCCACATGTGCAGAGCACTTGTTGGCTGATTTTTCTTCACTCTGCGGTCCAACTCATCTCAATTGGGTTGAGGTCAGGTGATTGTGGAGGCCAAGTCATCAGATGCAGTAGTCGATCACTCTCCTTCTTGGTCAAATAGCCCTTACACAGCCTGGAGGTGTGTTGCATCATTGTCCTGTTGAAGAACAAATTATAGTCCCACTAAGCGCAAACCAGATGGGATGATGTATTGCTGCAGAATGCTGTGGTAGCCATACTGGTTAAGTATGCCTTGAAATCTAAATAAATCAGTGTCACCAGCAAAGCACCCCACACCACCTCCTCCATGCTTCACGGTGGGGACCACACATGCAGAGATCATCCGTTCACCTACTCTGAGTCTCACTCAGACGGTGGTTGGAACCCTCAAATTTGGACTCATCAGACCAAAATAACAGATTTCCACCGGTCTAATGTCTATTGCTCGTGTTTCTTGGCTCAAGGAAGTTTGTTCGCATTATTGGTGTCCTTTAGTTGTGGTTTCTTTGCAGCAAGGCCATGAAGGCCTGATTCACGCAGTCTCCTCTGAACAGTTGATGTTGGGATGTGTCTTACTTGAACTCTGTGAAGCATTTATTTGGGCTGCAATCTGAGGCGCCGTTAACTTTAATGAACTTATCCTCTGCAGCAGAGGTAACTCTGGGGTCTTCCATTCCTGTGGCTGTCCTCATGAGAGCCAGATTCATCATAGTCTTCCACGTGATGGTTTTTGTGCACTCTGAAGAATTTCAAAGTTTCTTGAAATGTTCTTCGTATTGACTGACCTTCATGACCTAAAGTAATGGTGGACCTTTGCTTCTCTTTGCTTATTTGAGTTGTTCTTTCATAATATGGACTTGGTCTTTTACCAAATAGGGCTATCTTCTGTATACCACCCCTACCTTGTCACAACGCAACTGATTGGCTCAAAAGCATTAAAGAAAGAATACCACAACTTTTAACAAAGCACACCTGTTCATTGAAATGCATTCCAGGTTTGAAGCTGGTTGAGAGAATGCCAAGAAAAGGGTTCATCAAGGCAAAGGCTGGCTACTTTGAAGGATCTCAAATGTATTTGGATTAGTTTAACACTTTCTTGGTGACTACATGATTCCATTTGTGTTATTTCATAGTTTGATGTCTTCACGATTATTCTACAATGTATATTTTTTATTTATTTTTATTTAAAAAACTTGAATAAGTAGGTGTCCAAACTTTTGACTGGTACTGTGTGGATATATTTTTAATTTTTACTTTGTTGACTAAATCAAAATCAATACCTAAACCCCCGACTGGGCTGCGTCCAGCTAAACGCCCTACTGGGCTGCGTCCAGCTAAACGCCCTACTGGGCTGCGTCCAGCTAAACGCCCTACTGGGCTGCGTCCAGCTAAACGCCCTACTGGGCTGCGTCCAGCTAAACGCCCTACTGGGCTGCGTCCAGCTAAACGCCCTACTGGGCTGCGTCCAGCTAAACACCCTACTGGGCTGCGTCCAGCTAAACACCCTACTGGGCTGCGTCCAGCTAAACACCCTACTGGGCTGCGTCCAGCTAAACACCCTACTGGGCTGCGTCCAGCTAAACACCCTACTGGGCTGCGTCCAGCTAAACACCCTACTGGGCTGCGTCCAGCTAAACACCCTACTGGGCTGCGTCCAGCTAAACACCCTACTGGGCTTCGTCCAGCTAAACACCCTACTGGGCTTCGTCTAGCTAAACACCCTACTGGGCTTCGTCCAGCTAAACACCCTACTGGGCTTCGTCCAGCTAAACGCCTTACTGGGCTTCGTCCAGCTAAACGCCTTACTGGGCTTCACCTAGCTAAACGCCTTACTGGGCTTCACCTAGCTAAACGCCTTACTGGGCTTCATCCAGCTAAACACCCTACTGGGCTTCGTCCAGCTAAACACCCTACTGGGCTTCGTCCAGCTAAACACCCTACTGGGCTTCGTCCAGCTAAACACCCTACTGGGCTTCGTCCAGCTAAACACCCTACTGGGCTTCGTCCAGCTAAACACCCTACTGGGCTTCGTCCAGCTAAACACCTTACTGGGCTTCACCTAGCTAAACACCTACTGGGCTTCACCTAGCTAAACACCCTACTGGGCTTCATCCAGCTAAACACCTTACTGGGCTTCATCCAGCTAAACACCTTACTAGGCTTCATCCAGCTAAACACCTTACTGGGCTTCTAGCTAAACACCTTACTGGGCTTCTTCCAGCTAAACACCCTACTGGGCTTCATCCAGCTAAACACCTTACTGGGCTTCGTCCAGCTAAACACCTTACTGGGCTTCGTGCAGCTAAACACCTTACTGGGCTTCATCCAGCTAAACACCTTACTGGGCTTCATCTAGCTAAACACCTTACTGGGCTTCGTGCAGCTAAACACCTTACTACGCATTAGTTACCACTGAGGGAAAATAAATACAATTTACAAGTCAAGTCACCGGTCTGCCCGGTGCCAAGATGAGAGATTAGAACAGGACTCTGAAAAAGAGGATCCAACGTACCTCGTCAAAGTGCCTCAGATAGTAAGCCACTATGTAGGACAACAGGCTCCGTGTGTTATCCTGCCAAAAGGAGGAAGACAAGAAATTAGCTTCAGTTCAGGGAATTCATGTTTAGTTTACTTTCTCACAAAGTGTTCTGCAAAGCTTTTACAACAGGAATATACATTTTAATCCACATCATCAAAAGACATGTTAGGAACAGTAACTACAGTCTTCCAGCATAATATAAACCCTGACAAAATAGACAGTCATGTCTAACAGTGTAACTAGAGGTGTAACTAAGCTTGGTCCCAATGGCTCCCTACTGCCTATACATCGGTCTACTGTTGATCTGATGGACTCTACATAGGGAACAGGGAGCCATTATGGTGCAGGTCCTAGTGCCCTAGTAGTGCAGGTCCTAGAGCCCTAGTAGTACCTTTTCCAACCATAGGGAATAGGGTGCAGGTCCTAGTGCCCTAGTAGTGCCTCTGCCAACCATAGAGAATAGGGTGCAGGTCATAGAGCCCTAGTAGTGCCTCTGCCAACCATAGAGAATAGGGTACAGGTCCTAGTGCCCTAGTAGTGCCTCTGCCAACCATAGAGAATAGGGTGCAGGTCCTAGTGCCCTAGTAGTGCCTCTGCCAACCATAGAGAATAGGGTGCAGGTCCTAGAGCCCTAGTAGTGCCTCTGCCAACCATAGGGAATAGGGTGCAGGTCCTAGAGCCCTAGTAGTGCCTCTGCCAACCATAGGGAATAGGGTGGAGGTCCTAGTAGTGCCTATTCCACCATAGGGAATAGGGTGCAGGTCCTAGTGCCCTAGTAGTGCCTCTGCCAACCATAGGGAATAGGGTGAAGGTCCTAGTGCCCTAGTAGTTCCTCTGCCAACCATAGAGAATAGGGTGCAGGTCCTAGTGCCCTAGTAGTGCCTCTGCCAACCATAGAGAATAGGGTGCAGGTCCTAGTGCCCTAGTAGTTCCTCTGCCAACCATAGAGAATAGGGTACAGGTCCTAGTGCCCTAGTAGTGCCTCTGCCAACCATAGAGAATAGGGTGCAGGTCATAGAGCCCTAGTAGTGCCTCTGCCAACCATAGAGAATAGGGTACAGGTCCTAGTGCCCTAGTAGTGCCTCTGCCAACCATAGAGAATAGGGTGCAGGTCCTAGTGCCCTAGTAGAGCCTCTGCCAACCATAGAGAATAGGGTGCAGGTCCTAGAGCCCTAGTAGTGCCTCTGCCAACCATAGGGAATAGGGTGCAGGTCCTAGAGCCCTAGTAGTGCCTCTGCCAACCATAGGGAATAGGGTGGAGGTCCTAGTAGTGCCTATTCCACCATAGGGAATAGGGTGCAGGTCCTAGTGCCCTAGTAGTGCCTCTGCCAACCATAGAGAATAGGGTGCAGGTCCTAGTGCCCTAGTAGTTCCTCTGCCAACCATAGAGAATAGGGTGCAGGTCCTAGAGCCCTAGTAGTGCCTCTTCCAACCATAGGGAATAGGGTGCAGGTCCTAGAGCCCTAGTAGTGCCTCTTCCAACCATAGGGAATAGGGTGCAGGTCCTAGAGCCCTAGTAGTGCCTCTTCCAACCATAGAGAATAGGGTGTAGGGTCCTAGTGACCTAGTAGTGCCTCTTCCAACCATATGGAATAGGGTGCAGGTCCTAGTGCCCTAGTAGTGCCTCTGCCAACCATAGGGAATAGGGTACAGGTCCTAGACCTAGTAGTGCCTATTCCACCATAGGGAATAGGGTGCAGGTCCTAGTGCCCTAGTAGTGCCTCTGCCAACCATAGGGAATAGGGTGCAGGTCCTAGTGCCCTAGTAGTGTCTCTGCCAACCATAGAGAATAGGGTACATGTCCTAGTAGTGCCTCTGCCAACCATAGAGAATAGGGTGCAGGTCCTAGTGCCCTAGTAGTGCCTCCTCCAACCATAGGGAATAGGGTGCAGGTCCTAGTGCCCTAGTAGTGCAGGTCCTAGTGCCCTAGTAGTGCCTCTGCCAACCATAGGGAATAGGGTGCAGGTCCTAGTGTCCTAGTAGTGCCTCTTCCAACCATAGAGAATAGGGTGTAGGTCCTAGTGCCCTAGTAGTGCCTCTTCCAACCATAGGGAATAGGGTGCAGGTCCTAGTGCCCTAGTAGTGCCTCTTCCAACCATAGGGAATAGGGTGCAGGCCCTAGTGCCCTAGTAGTGCCTCTGCCAACCATAGAGAATAGGGTGCAGGCCCTAGTGCCCTAGTAGTGCCTCTTCCAACCATAGGGAATAGGGTACAGGTCCTAGTGCCCTAGTAGTGTCACTCACACTGCTCTTCACATCCTTCAGCTTGGGCAGGATATCCAGGTTAAAGCCGTCAGCCTGTCCTCTGGTTCGGTTGCCACCATTCATGAAGTTACCAAAGGCCAGGACCAGACCCAGCACCTGCATCACACACTGGCCACTCTGCAAGGTCTGGAGGAGGAGGAGATGGGCAGGCACACACACAGGGGGACAGACAGAGAGGAGAGAGGGGGACAGACAGGAGAGATTGAGACAGACCAAACACGTCACAATCAATCAAATGTATTTATAAAGCCCTTCGTACATCAGCTGATATCTCAAAGTGCTGTACAGAAACCCAGCCTAAAACCCCAAACAGGAAGCAATGCAGGTGTAGAAGCACGGTGGCTAGGAAAAACTCCCTAGAAAGGCCAAAACCTAGGAAGAAACCTAGAGAGGAACCAGGCTATGAGGGTGGCCAGTCCTCTTCTGGCTGTGCCGGGTGGAGATTATAAACCTAGAGAGGAACCAGGCTATGTGGGGTGGCCAGTCCTCTTCTTGCTGTGCCGAGTGGAGATTATAACAGAACATGGCCAAGATGTTCAAATGTTCATAAATGATCAGCAGGGTCAGATAATAATAGTCACACCGACTCACCGTGCACACACTCTGCAGTCACACAGACTCACCGTGCACACACTCTGCAGTCACACAGACTCTCTGCAGTCACACACACTCTCTGTGCACACTCTCTGCAGTCACACAGACTCTCTACAGTCACACAGACTCTCTACAGTCACACAGACTCTCTACAGTCACACAGACTCACCGTGCACACTCTCTGCAGTCACACAGACTCTCTGCAGTCACACAGACTCTCTGCAGTCACACAGACTCTCTGCAGTCACACAGACTCTCTGCAGTCACACAGACTCTCTGCAGTCACACAGACTCTCTGCAGTCACACAGACTCTCTGCAGTCACACAGACTCTCTGCAGTCACACAGACTCTCTGCAGTCACACAGACTCACAGTCACACACTCTGCAGTCACACAGACTCACCGTGCACACACTCTGCAGTCACACACTGCAGTCACACAGACTCACAGTGCACACTCTCTGCAGTCACACACACACTCTGCAGTCACACAGACTCACCGTGCACACACTCTGCAGTCACACAGACTCACCGTGCACACACTCTGCAGTCACACAGACTCACCGTGCACACACTCTGCAGTCACACAGACTCACCGTGCACACACTCTGCAGTCACACACACACTCTGCAGTCACACACACACTCTGCAGTCACACACACACTCTGCAGTCACACACACTCACCGTGCACACTCTCTGCAGGATGTCCAATTTACGCAGGATAGAGGAGAGCCATTCAGAGAAGGTGGACTGAAACAGGATACAGAACACCCGGCCTGAGAAGTTGGGGATCTGATGTAACTGGAACAGGAACCTGGAATAGAGACAAGAAATCGGAGGATGGGTTTGAGGCTACCACTTCATAATGTAACTGGAACAGAGGAGACCAGAGAACGGGTTTGAGGCTACCACTTCATGATGTAACTGGAACAGGAACCTGGAATAGAGACGACAAGAGATCGGAGGATGGGTTTGAGGCTACCACTTCATGATGTAACTGGAACAGGAACCTGGAATAGAGACAACAAGAGATCAGAGGATGGGTTTGAGGCTACCACTTCATGATGTAACTGGAACAGGAACCTGGAATAGAGACGACAAGAGATCGGAGGATGGGTTTGAGGCTACCACTTCATGATGTAACTGGAACAGGAACCTGGAATAGAGACGACAAGAGATCGGAGGATGGGTTTGAGGCTACCACTTCATGATGTAACTGGAACAGAGAATAGAGACAAGAGATCGGAGGATGGGTTTGAGGCTACCACTTCATGATGTAACTGGAACAGGAACCTGGAATAGAGACGACAAGAGATCGGAGGATGGGTTTGAGGCTACCACTTCATGATGTAACTGGAACAGGAACCTGGAATAGAGACGACAAGAGATCAGAGGATGGGTTTGAGGCTACCACTTCATGATGTAACTGGAACAGGAACCTGGAATAGAGACGACAAGAGATCAGAGGATGGGTTTGAGGCTACCACTTCATGATGTAACTGGAACAGGAACCTGGAATAGAGACGACAAGAGATCAGAGGATGATGGGTTTGAGGCTACCACTTCATGATGTAACTGGAACCTGGAATAGAGACAAGAGATCGGAGGATGGGTTTGAGGCTACCACTTCATGATGTAACTGGAACAGGAACCTGGAATAGAGACGACAAGAGATCGGAGGATGGGTTTGAGGCTACCACTTCATGATGTAACTGGAACAGGAACCTGGAATAGAGAGACAAGAGATCAGAGGATGGGTTTGAGGCTACCACTTCATGATGTAACTGGAACCTGGAATAGAGACAAGAGATCGGAGGATGGGTTTGAGGCTACCACTTCATGATGTAACTGGAACAGGAACCTGGAATAGAGACAAGAGATCGGAGGATGGGTTTGAGGCTACCACTTCATGATGTAACTGGAACAGGAACCTGGAATAGAGACAAGAGATCGGAGGACGGGTTTGAGGCTACCACTTCATGATGTAACTGGAACAGGAACCTGGAATAGAGACGACAAGAGATCGGAGGATGGGTTTGAGGCTACCACTTCATGATGTAACTGGAACAGGAACCTGGAATAGAGACAAGAGATCGGAGGATGGGTTTGAGGCTACCACTTCATGATGTAACTGGAACAGGAACCTGGAATAGAGACGACAAGAGATCAGAGGATGGGTTTGAGGCTACCACTTCATGATGTAACTGGAACAGGAACCTGGAATAGAGACAAGAGATCGGAGGATGGGTTTGAGGCTACCACTTCATAATGTAACAGGAACCTGGAATAGAGGAGACAAGATATTGGAGGACGGGTTTTAAGTCTCTACTTTTTGAACATGATTGGTTGTTTGAATAATTTAACCGATTCTCCAGAACACCTACTGCTCAGGTTTGTCCAGTGGTTTGGCGTTGTCCTTGTCTTTAGATGACTTGATGTGCTTATCGATTTTCTCCATCTCATCCTGTTGTGCTCTCTGAAAAGACATCAGGACAACATGATCAAAGTACTGTACTACATGACAACAGCAGAAGTACTACAGGCAGTAGTACAGTAGTAGTTTAATAGTGTACTGTACTGCAGGCAGTAGTACTTCTGCAGTAGTAGTGTAGTACAGTAGTAGTATTTCAGTAGTATTTCACCACTACTACTCTCAAACCAATTACTGGAACGAACTGCAAAAATCAGTGAAGCTGGAGACTCATATCTCCCTCACTATCTTTAAGCACCAGCCATCAGAGCAGCTCACAGATCACAGCACCTGCACATAGCCCATCTGTAAACAGCCCATCTATCTACCTACCTCATCCCCATATAGTATTTATTTACTTATCTTGCTCCTTTGCACCCCAGTATCTCTACTTGCACATTCATCTTCTGCACATCTACCATTCCAGTGTTTAATTGCTATATTGTATTTACTTTGCCTCTATGGCCTATTTATTGCCTTACCTCTCTTATCTTCTACATTTGCACTCACTGTATATAGATTATTCTACTGTATTATTGACTGTATGTTTATTCCATGTGTAACTCTGTTGTTGTTTCTGTCTCACTGCTATGCTTTATCTTGGCCAGGTCGCAGTTGTAAATGAGAACTTGTTCTCAACTGGCCTACCTGGTTAAAAAAAGGTGAAATAAATAAAGAATATAAAAAATAACAAGGCCTGAACAAAGTGATACTGTAAATAAATTATTTCTTACAAGGCCTCTTCTGTTCCTTACTGAACAACCGTTGGTGATTGAAGTCTATAGTGACAGAACTAAGGGGAGCCCATCATAGCCTGGATACATAGTGACATGCCAGGTACAGTGGCCAGAACTAAGGGGAGCCCATCATAGCCTGGATACATAGTGACATGCCAGGTACAGTGGCCAGAACTAAGGGGAGCCCATCAGACATGCCAGGTACAGTGGCCAGAACTAAGGGAGCCCATCATAGCCTGGATACATAGTGACATGCCAGGTACAGTGGCCAGAACTAAGGGGAGCCCATCATAGCCTGGATACATAGTGACATGCCAGGTACAGTGGCCAGAACTAAGGGGAGCCCATCATAGCCTGGATACATAGTGGCCAGGTACATAGTGACAGCCTGCCAGGTACAGTGGCCAGAACTAAGGGGAGCCCATCATAGCCTGGATACATAGTGACATGCCAGGTACAGTGGCCAGAACTAAGGGGAGCCCATCATAGCCTGGATACATAGTGACATGCCAGGTACAGTGGCCAGAACTAAGGGGAGCCCATCATAGCCTGGATACATTGACAGCCAACAATAAGACTAAGGCCATGATTCAAACCAACACAGTGTGATGCTCATTTATTTGCATGTGTTTGAATCCTGGCCAAAGACACACCTTCCTTTGGACTCAGGGATGAGAGATCAGAGCCTTACGTTTTCATAGAGGGCTTGTAGAGTCTCCAGATCCACCACAGTATTGTCCAGGTTCAGGATGGCTGGAAGGGACAGAACACAGTTAGTGGTTATTAGGGATGGCTGGAAGGGACAGAACACAGTTAGTGGTTATTAAGAATGGCTGGAAGGGACAGAACACAGTTAGTGGTTATTAGGGATGGCTGGAAGGGACAGAACACAGTGGTTATTGAGGAGTGGTTGGAAGGGAGGGAGAGAACACAGTGGTTATTGAGGATGGCTGGAAGGGAGAGAACAGTGGTTATTGAGGTGGCTGGAAGGGACAGAACACAGTGGTTATAGAGGATGGTTGGAAGGGACAGAACACAGTGGTTATAGAGGATGGCTGGAAGGGACAGACCAGAGAAGACCGTGGCTATTGAGTATGGCTCAAAGGGACAGGAGACAGTGAGTTGTTTATATTTATACACAGTTGAAGTCGGAAGTTTACATACACTTAGGTTGGAGTGATTAAATCTCATTTTATTTTTCAACTACTCCACAAATTTCTTGTTAACAAACTATAGTTTTAGCAAGTCGGTTAGGACATCTACTTGACATGACACAAGTCATTTTTCCAACAATTGTTTACAGACAGATTATTTAACTGCAAAAAAGCTCGGAAAATTCCAGAAAATGTCATGGCTTTAAAAGCTTCTAATAGGCTTATTGGCATCATTTGAGTCAATTGTAGATGTACCTGTGGATGTATTTCAAGGTCTACCTTCAAACTCAGGGCCTCTGCTTGACAACATGGGAAAATCAAAAGAAATTAGTCAAGACCTCAGAAAAAAAATTGTAGACCTCCACAAGTCTGATTCATCCTTTGGAGCAATTTCCAAACGCCTGAAGGTACCATGTTCATCTGTACAAACAATATTACGCAAGTATAAACACCATGGGACCACGCAGCTGTCATACCGATCAGGAAGGAGAAGCATTCTGTCTCCTAGAGATGAACTTACTTTGGTGCGAAAAGTGCAAATCAATCCGAGAACAACAGCAAAGGACCTTGTGAAGATGGAGGAAACAGGTACCAAAGTATCTATATCCACATAACCTGAAAGGCCGCGCTGCAAGGAAGAGGCCACTGCTCCAAAACCAACATAAAAAAGCCAGACTACGGTTTGCAACTGCACATGGGTACAAAGATCGTAATTTTCTGGAGAAATGTCCTCTGGGCTGATGAAACAAAAATATAACTGTTTGGCCATAATGACCATCATTATGTTAGGAGGAAAAATAGGGAAGTTTGCAAGCCAAAGAACACCATCCCAACAGTGAAGCAAGGGGGTGGCAGCATCATGTTGTGGGGGTGCTTTGCTGCAGGAGGGACTGGTGCACTTGACAAAATAGATGGCATCATGAGGTAGGAAAATTATGTGGATATATTGACGCAACATCTCAAGACATCAGTCAGGAAGTTAAAGCTTGGTCCCAAATGGACAATGACCCCAAGCATACTTCCAAAGTTGTGGCAAAATGGCTTAAGGACAACAAAGTCAAGGTATTGGAGTGGCCATCACAAAGCCCTGAACTCAATCCTATAGAACATTTGTGGGCAGAACTGAAAAAGCGTGTGCGAGCAAGGAGGACCACAAACCTGACTCAGTTACACCTGCTCTGTCAGGGGGAATGTGCCAAAATTCACCCAACTTATTGTGGGAAGCTTATGGAAGGCTAGTTGAAACGTTTGACTCAAGTTAAACCATTTAAAAAGGCAATGCTACCAAATACTAATTGAGTGTATATGTCCGGGGGTGTCCTCGGATGGGGCCACAGTGTCTCCTGACCCCTCCTGTCTCAGCCTCCAGTATTTATGCTGCAGTAGTTTATGTGTCGGGGGGCTAGGGTCAGTTTGTTATATCTGGAGTACTTCTCCTGTCCTATTCGGTGTCCTGGGTGAATCTAAGTGTGCGTTCTCTAATTCTCTCCTCTCTTTCTTTCTCTCTCTCGGAGGACCTGAGCCCTAGGACCATGCTCCAGGACTACCTGACATGACGACTCCTTGCTGTTTATAGACATACGCTGAGGGTACAAAACCTTAGGAACACTTTCCGAATATTGAGTTGCCCCTCAGAACAGCCTCGATTCGTCGGGGCATGAACCCTACAAGGTGTCGAAAGCGTTCCACCGGGATGCTGCTCCAACGCTTCCCACAGTTGTGTCAAGTTGTCTGGATGTCCTTTGGGTGGTGGACCATTCTTGATACACACGGGAAACTGTTGAGATTGAAAAACCCAGCAGCGTTGCAGTTCTTGATACACTCAAACCGATGCGCCTGGAAACCACAACCATACCCCGTTCAAAGGCACTTAAATCTTTGTCTTGCCCATTTACCCTCTGACCACTGGTCGTAAGGTTAAAGACTGAAGGCCGGTGGGGGATGGTGATGGGGGGACACTTTGACCTTACTACAGCCCTCGTCTGACGGGAGAGATGGGGTCAAAACAAGTGTTGGAGCCAACAAGACTTAAACCCTCCTGCATATCTCTGCAAGGCTGAGACGCAGTGACGCAAGACGCCAACAAGACACCAGATCATCGAGATCAGGTGCAGGCTGGGAGCTGACACCCTGAGAGCTGTGAGAACTTGGAGAGAGGGGGAGGGAGGGAGGAAAGTGCAGGCTGGGAGCTGACACCCTGAGGGTTGTGAGCTTGGAGGGGGAGGGAGGGAGGAAAGTGCAGGCTGGGAGCTGACAACTTGAGAACTTGGAGAGAGGGGGAGGGAGGGAGGAAAGTGCAGGCTGGGAGCTGACACCCTGAGAGTTGTGAGAACTTGGAGAGAGGGGGAGGGAGGAAAAGTGCAGGCTGGGAGCTGACACCCTGAGAGTTGTGAGAACTTGGAGAGATTAAGGGGGAGGGAGGGAGGAGTGTTCAGGCTGGGAGCTGACACCCTGAGAGCTGTGAGAACTTGGAGAGAGGGAGGAAAGGTCGGTACCACAGACACCAAATAAGCTCATTCCTGACACGGCCTGGACACAGGGGAGCACGGCTCTGCTCATAATGCAGCAGCTGGATTAATCCTCCACGACCTTGAAACGGGGTCAAATCCACCGTGTGCAAAGCTCCCAGCTTTAGAGCAGAGCTGAGCATTTCTTTTCCTATTCCCACAGAGTTCAGTACCACCCACAGGCGTATAAACAGGTCCCCAGCCCCCCAAGCCTGACACCACTAAGATGCTTAATGGGGGTGTGATGAGGCTGGGGGAGAGAATTAACTACATTTGGCTGCATGGTTAAAAATAAAATCACTCCTCCACATCGGGAATCGCTGTCAAGGAGAGACTGGCTGTCTGCTCGGCTAACTAGAACCTCTGACACCAATTCAGCTCAACCGCCTTTTTACGGAGGGGAAATTATCAGGCCAAATTACCAGACAACCTTTTGAAGGAAAAGCTATTATCTTAATATATACTGTAAGTGTCTCCGACCACCAACAATAATAAAACTCCAACAAGGTACATAAGATCCTCTTCATTAGATCGATGTAAACTTGTTTTCAACTGGCTGGTTAAATAAAGGTGAAATAAAACATTTAAAATGAAGAGGAAATAGTTTTATTAATGAAATGCTGTTAACTGTCCAGTCAGTGTCTCCAGTCAGTGTCTACTTGACCTATCCTCAACCCTCTGAACAGCAGTAGTCTAGTCAGTGTCTACTTGACCTATCCTCAACCCTCTGAACAGCAGTAGTCTAGTCAGTGTCTACTTGACCTATCCTCAACCCTCTGAACAGCAGTAGTGTCTACTTGACCTATCCTCAGCCCTCTGAATAGCAGCAGTGTCTACTTGACCTATCCTCAGCCCTCTGAACAGCAGTAGTGTCTACCTGACCTATCCTCAGCCCTCTGGACAGCAGTAGTCTCTAGTCAGTGTCTACTTGACCTATCCTCAGCCCTCTCTGAACAGCAGTAGTCTCTAGTCAGTGTCTACTTGACTGTCTTGACCTATCCTCAGCCCTCTGAACAGCAGTAGTGTCTACTTGACCTATCCTCAGCCCTCTGAACAGCAGTAGTCTCTAGTCAGTGTCTACTTGACCTATCCTCAGCCCTCTCTGAACAGCAGTAGCGTCTCCTTGACCTATCCTCAGCCCTCTGAACAGCAGTAGCGTCTCCTTGACCTATCCTCAGCCCTCTGAACAGCAGTAGTCTCTAGTCAGTGTCTCCTTGACCTATCCTCAGCCCTCTCTGAACAGCAGTAGTGTCTACTTGACCCCTCAGACCTCTGAACAGCATTAGTCTCTAGTCAGTGTCTACTTGACCTATCCTCAGCCCTCTGAACAGCAGTAGTCTCTAGTCAGTGTCTACTTGACCTATCCTCAGCCCTCTGAACAGCAGTAGTCTCTAGTCAGTGTCTACTTGACCAATCCTCAGCCATCTGAACAGCAGTAGTGTCTACTTGACCCCTCCTCAGCCCTCTGAACAGCAGTAGTCTCTAGTCAGTGTCTCCTTGACCTATCCTCAGCCCTCTCTGAACAGCAGTAGCGTCTCCTTGACCTATCCTCAGCCCTCTCTGAACAGCAGTAGTCTCTAGTCAGTGTCTCCTTGACCTATCCTCAGCCATCTCTGAACAGCAGTAGTTTCTACATGACCTATCCTCAGCCCTCTGAACAGCAGTAGTGTCTCCTTGACCTATCCTCAGCCCTCTGAACAGCAGTAGTGTCTACTTGACCTATCCTCAGCCCTCTGAACAGCAGTAGTCTCTAGTCAGTGTCTACTTGACCTATCCTCAGCCCTCTGAACAGCAGTAGTCTCTAGTCAGTGTCTACTTGACCTATCCTCAGCCCTCTGAACAGCAGTAGTCTCTAGTCAGTGTCTACTTGACCTATCCTCAGCCCTCTGAACAGCAGTAGTGTCTACTTGACCCCTCCTCAGCCCTCTGAACAGCAGTAGTCTCTAGTCAGTGTCTACCTGACCTATCCTCAGCCCTCTCTGAACAGCAGTAGTGTCTACTTGACCTATCCTCAGCCCTCTGAACAGACGTAGTGTCGACTTGACCTATCCTCAGCCCTCTGAACAGCATTAGTCTCTAGTCAGTGTCTACTTGACCTATCCTCAGCCCTCTGAACAGCAGTAGTCTCTAGTCAGTGTCTACTTGACCTATCCTCAGCCCTCTGAACAGCAGTAGTGTCTACTTGACCTATCCTCAGCCCTCTGAACAGCAGAAGTGTCTCCTTGACCTATCCTCAGCCCTCTGAACAGCAGTAGTGTCTCCTTGACCTATCCTCAGCCCTCTCTGAACAGCAGTAGTCTCCAGTCTGAACAGTCCTGTGATTCAACACTACTCCAAATGGCAGTTTAAGTCACTGACTTGTTGCAACCTCTCGTCGGTCATTCCTTTGTTGTTAGCTTTATCAGAGCGTCTGTGGAATTACAGATCCTTTGGTAACACTAAGCCATGGAGAGAGCGAGAGAGAGAGAGAGCGAGAGAGAGAGAGCGAGCCCTCTGCGCGCAGAGAGACTCGCTCCATGCTCTCCTGTCTAGCTGAACTTGTGTTAGTCTAGTCTAGAGGGGAATATTTGTCTACCAACATATAATCAGCGGCGTAACACTCCTCAAGAAACGGCCTGATGAAAGAAACATTGCCTCAAATCTGTCAGATAAAAGACCGTGTGTTTAAATTCCTCACGTCGACTTTTAGTCTGGGCTAGAAAGGAGCTGGCGCCTCAAACTGTAATCCTTTAAAAAAGTTAATGTTTGAACACAAACAGAGGTGAAGTGGTTGAATGTTTAATCCTCAGATATAGTATTACATTGAAGCGTTTAGTGCAGTGAGTGTATTCACTAGTAAAACCATAGAGAACGTCTCGCCTGCTTGCTACGACACGGTGCCTGTTTGAACTAACGGCCAGACGATAAGGGACAGGGGAAGTCAACACAGGACAGATCTGGCTGCTTCACAAAATGGCACCATATTCCCCATTTGGTGCACTACTCTCAACCAGAGCCCTGGTCAAAAGTAGTGAACGATTTAGGGAATACTAAGACAACAGGGGGGTGGAGAGGAGGAGGATGGAGTCGAGGACGACGGGGGGGGTGGAGAGACGGACGGGGAGTGGAGATGAGGGGGGGGTGGAGAGGAGGAGGGGTGGAGAGGAGCATGGAGGAGATTCCTGCTGTTTATTTAGCTCTGCTTAACAATCAGGGCTTATTGGGAGGAATGTTGCTGTATATTTCATGCTGGTGCCAAAATAATTTGTAGCACATTTCAATCTAATCAATGTGTTTATACGTTCTGTAAGTCTCAGACACACTGAGTTCCTGGAGATGAGGCTCAGGCAGAGGGGTTACTCTGATTAGATTCCTTTCTAAACAAAAAGGTTCAATAAATACATTTAAATTCCTGTCGAACCCTGAAACACTGACAGCCTGTTGGCCGATCATCTATCCGTTCGTTTTGGTACGGTGCTGAAGACTAGATTATAATAGGACAGCCTGTTGGCCGGTCATCTGTCCGTTCTGGTACGGTGCTGAAGACTAGATTATAATAGGACAGCCTGTTGGCCGGTCATCTGTCCGTTCTGGTACGGTGCTGAAGACTAGATTATAATAGGACAGCCTGTTGGCCGGTCATCTGTCCGTTCGTTTTGGTACGGTGCTGAAGACTAGATTATAATAGGACAGCCTGTTGGCCTTGTCAGCTCAGGGATTTGATAATAGGCCAAATAAAACTAATGATTTGAACAATGGGAAGACGGTGCGGTTTCAGAGAAAATAATTTCAACAATAGACAGGAATTCGATCTTGTACCTATGCGGTCTGATCGCAAATCCCGTCCCTAACCTGCTGAGCTGACGTTCAGGTGCTATAAACGGGAAGAAATCGAACTAAATGAGTCAGTAAAGTGTATAGCAGAGGTCGATGTTTGAAAGCAGCTTCGCGTCAAAGAAAGAACCGGCACCACAGAGAAATCAGTCAGATCTCGCTCAGCCCTCTGCGTCATTGATCACGTGATTATGTTACTTTGAAACTATCCGTCTATAATTTCAAACAACCTGGAATTGTTTAACAAAAAAATATGCACAAATGGGGCGGCAGGTAGCCTAGTGGTTAGAGTGGAGGGCGGCAGGTAGCCTAGTGGTTAGAGTGGAGGGCGGCAGGTAGCCTAGTGGTTAGAGTGGAGGGCGGCAGGTAGCCTAGTGGTTAGAGTGGAGGGCGGCAGGTAGCCTAGTGGTTAGAGTGGAGGGCGGCAGGTAGCCTAGTGGTTAGAGTGGAGGGGCGGCAGGTAGCCTAGTGGTTAGAGTGGAGGGGCGGCAGGTAGCCTAGTGGTTAGAGTGGAGGGCGGCAGGTAGCCTAGTGGTTAGAGTGGAGGGCGGCAGGTAGCCTAGTGGTTAGAGTGGAGGGCGGCAGGTAGCCTAGTGGTTAGAGTGGAGGGGCGGCAGGTAGCCTAGTGGTTAGAGTGGAGGGCGGCAGGTAGCCTAGTGGTTAGAGTGGAGGGGCGGCAGGTAGCCTAGTGGTTAGAGTGGAGGGCGGCAGGTAGCCTAGTGGTTAGAGTGGAGTCAGGGCGGCAGGTAGCCAGTGGTTAGAGTGGAGGGGCGGCAGGTAGCCTAGTGGTTAGAGTGGAGGGGCCAGGTAGCCTAGTGGTTAGAGTGGAGGGGCGGCAGGTAGCCTAGTGGTTAGAGTGGAGGGGCGGCAGGTAGCCTGAACAGTGGTTAGAGTGGAGGGGCGGCAGGTAGCCTAGTGGTTAGAGTGGAGGGCGGCAGGTAGCCTAGTGGTTAGAGTGGAGGGGCGGCAGGTAGCCTAGTGGTTAGAGTGGAGGGGCGGCAGGTAGCCTAGTGGTTAGAGTGGAGGGCGGCAGGTAGCCTAGTGGTTAGAGTGGAGGGCGGCAGGTAGCCTAGTGGTTAGAGTGGGGGCGGACAGGTAGTCTAGTGGTTAGAGTGGAGGGGCGGCAGGTAGCCTAGTGGTTAGAGTGGAGGGGCGGCAGGTAGCCTAGTGGTTAGAGTGGAGGGGCGGCAGGTAGCCTAGTGGTTAGAGTGTTGGCCGGCAGGTATCCTAGTGGTTAGAGTGGAGGAGAGGCAGGTAGCCTAGTGGTTAGAGTGGAGGAGAGGCAGGTAGCCTAGTGGTTAGAGTGTTGGGCGGCAGGTAGCCTAGTGGTTAGAGTGGAGGAGAGGCAGGTAGCCTAGTGGTTAGAGTGGAGGAGAGGCAGGTAGCCTAGTGGTTAGAGTGTTGGGACGGCAGGTAGCCTAGTGGTTAGAGTGGAGGAGAGGCAGGTAGCCTAGTGGTTAGAGTGGAGGAGAGGCAGGTAGCCTAGTGGTTAGAGTGGAGGAGAGGCAGGTAGCCTAGTGGTTAGAGTGGAGGAGAGGTAGGTAGCCTAGTGGTTAGAGTGTAGAGGAGGTAGGTAGCCTAGTGGTTAGAGTGTAGGGGAGGCAGGTAGCCTGGTTGTTAGGCTGGAGGAGAGGTAGGTAGCCTAGTGGTTAGAGTGGAGGGGAGGCAGGTAGCCTAGTGGTTAGAGTGGAGGAGCGGTAGGTAGCCTAGTGGTTAGAGTGGAGGGCGGCAGGTAGCCTAGTGGTTAGAGTGGAGGGGCAGCAGGTAGCCTAGTGGTTAGAGTGGAGGAAGTAGGTAGCCTAGTGGTTAGAGTGGAGGGGCGGTAGGTAGCCTAGTGGTTAGAGTGGAGGGCGGTAGGTAGCCTAGTGGTTAGAGTGGAGGGGCGGCAGGTAGCCTAGTGGTTAGAGTGTTGGGACGGCAGGTATCCTAGTGGTTAGAGTGGAGGAGCGGCAGGTAGCCTAGTGGTTAGAGTGGAGGGAGGCAGGTAGCCTAGTGGTTAGAGTGTTGGGACGGCAGGTATCCTAGTGGTTAGAGTGGAGGAGAGGTAGGTAGCCTAGTGGTTAGAGTGGAGGAGAGGCAGGTAGCCTAGTGGTTAGAGTGTTGGGACGGCAGGTAGCCTAGTGGTTAGAGTGGAGGGGAGGCAGGTAGCCTAGTGGTTAGAGTGGAGGGAGGCAGGTAGCCTAGTGGTTAGAGTGGAGGGAGGCAGGTAGCCTAGTGGTTAGAGTGGAGGAGAGGCAGGTAGCCTAGTGGTTAGAGTGGAGGAGAGGCAGGTAGCCTAGTGGTTAGAGTGAGAGGAGGTAGGTAGCCTAGTGGTTAGAGTGTAGAGGAGGCAGGTAGCCTAGTTGTTAGGCTGGAGGGAGGCAGGTAGCCTAGTGGTTAGAGTGGAGGAGGGCAGGTAGCCTAGTGGTTAGAGTGGAGGAGAGGTAGGTAGCCTAGTGGTTAGAGTGGAGGGCGGCAGGTAGCCTAGTGGTTAGAGTGGAGGGGCGGCAGGTAGCCTAGTGGTTAGAGTGGAGGGGCGGCAGGTAGCCTAGTGGTTAGAGTGAGAGGAAGCAGGTAGCCTAGTGGTTAGAGTGGAGGGCGGCAGGTAGCCTAGTGGTTAGAGTGGAGGGGCGGTAGGTAGCCTAGTGGTTAGAGTGGAGGGCGGCAGGTAGCCTAGTGGTTAGAGTGGAGGGCGGCAGGTAGCCTAGTGGTTAGAGTGGAGGGCGGTAGGTAGCCTAGTGGTTAGAGTGGAGGGGGTAGGTAGCCTAGTGGTTAGAGTGGAGGGCGGCAGGTAGCCTAGTGGTTAGAGTGGAGGGGCGGTAGGTAGCCTAGTGGTTAGAGTGGAGGAGGCAGGTAGCCTAGTGGTTAGAGTGGAGGGCGGCAGGTAGCCTAGTGGTTAGAGTGAGAGGCGGCAGGTAGCCTAGTGGTTAGAGTGGAGGGCGGCAGGTAGCCTAGTGGTTAGAGTGGAGGGGCGGCAGGTAGCCTAGTGGTTAGAGTGGAGGGGCGGCAGATAGCCTAGTGGTTAGAGTGGAGGGGCGGCAGGTAGCCTAGTGGTTAGAGTGGAGGGGCGGCAGGTAGCCTAGTGGTTAGAGTGGAGGGGCGGCAGGTAGCCTAGTGGTTAGAGTGGAGGGGCGGCAGGTAGCCTAGTGGTTAGAGTGGAGGGGCGGCAGGTAGCCTAGTGGTTAGAGTGTAGAGGAGGAAGGTAGCCTAGTGGTTAGAGAGGAGGAGTGGCAGGTAGACTAGTGGTTAGAGTGTAGAGGAGGTAGGTAGCCTAGTGGTTAGAGAGTTGGACTAGTAACTGAAACAGGCAGTTCCCCGGTAGGCCGTCATATTAAATAAGAATTTGTTCTTGACTGACTTGTTAAATGAAAGGTCAAATAAAAATGCTAAAAGACAGTGGCTCCATTGAATGATTTAAGACGTGAAACTGAACAGCCGATGCCTCACGAAACTCCTCATTCAAAAGTTAGAAATACAATGTAGCCAGTGTTTCAAAGAAAACACAGAGCCATCTTCCCAACTGCTCTGTTATAAACTCGGCCTATTTCTAAAATGTTTCTTAAAGTCTCATTTCTAACCTTAAGATAAAAAAAGCACTTTCATGGATTGTTTTGATATAGCTTCAGATACCTGTGAGAGCAGGATCTTCTGTGCCTGAGCCCTGTTTTAAACGGGTTCTCATCATTAACCCCTGGTAGATACCTGACAGAGGGAAAGGACCATATCAGAGTGACCTCCCAGAGCTCCATCTATAGTAAAGTGCCAGGCCTGATGTCTCGCTGTTCTGAGACTGACTCAATGTGCAGTAAGATGTCTAACCACCACTAGAACATCTCTGTTCTGAGACTGACTCAACGTGCAGTAAGATGTCTAACCACCACTAGAATATCTCTGTTCTGAGACGGAATCAATGTGCAGTAAGATGTCTAACCACCACTAGAATCTCTGTTCTGAGACTGACTCAACGTGCAGTGAGATGTCTAACCACCACTAGAATATCTCTGTTCTGAGACTGACTCAACGTGCAGTGAGATGTCTAACCACCACTAGAATATCTCTGTTCTGAGACTGACTCAACGTGCAGTAAGATGTCTAACCACCACTAGAACATCTCTGTTCTGAGACGGAATCAATGTGCAGTAAGATGTCTAACCACCACTAGAATATCTCTGTTGCAGTGAGATGTCTAACCACCACTAGAATATCTCTGTTCTGCAGTGAGATGTCTAACCACCACTAGAATATCTCTGTTCTGCAGTAAGATGTCTAACCACCACTAGAATGCAGTAAGATGTCTAACCACCACTAGAATATCTCTGTTCTGCAGTAAGATGTCTAACCACCACTAGAATATCTCTGTTCTGAGATGTCTCAACGTGCAGTGAGATGTCTAACCACCACTAGAATATCTCTGTTCTGAGACTAACCACCACTAGAATATCTCTGTTCTGCAGTGAGATGTCTAACCACCACTAGAATATCTCTGTTTTTAAAATGCTGAGACTGACTCAGAGAAAATTGAACGTTGAAGTAAACGTGCAGTGAGATGTCTAACCACCACTAGAATATCTCTGTTCAGCAGTAAGATGTCTAACCACCACTAGAATATCTCTGTTTTTAAAATGCTGTATTTCACTTTGCATCGACTCGGGAGACGGACCACCGGGTAGGGAGGGAAAATCGGGAACGTTGAAGTAAACGTCGGGAGGGGGACACGGTCGGGTAGGGAGGGACACGGTCGGGTAGGGAGGGACACGGTCGGGTAGGGAGGGACACGGTCGGGTAGGGGAGGGACACGGTCGGGTAGGGAGGGACACGGTCGGGACACGGTCGGGTAGGGAGGGACGGTCGGGACACGGGTAGGGAGGGTCGGACACGGTCGGGTAGGGAGGGACACGGTCGGGTACGGTCGGGTAGGGAGGGACACGGTCGGGGGGAGGGACACGGTCGGGTAGGGAGGGACACGGTCGGGTAGGGGGGACACGGTCGGGTAGGGGACACGGGTGGGTAGGGAGGGACACGGGTAGGGAGGGGGTAGGGAGGGACACGGTGGGTAGGGAGGGACACGGGTGGGTAGGGAGGGAATTGTTTCCATTCTTGCTGGTTTAATTCCATGAAAACATTGAAATATTTGACTCATGAGGGACTTCTGTTGATTTGACGTTTACATTCCACCTCAAAACACACAGAACAAAAGAGACATTCATATGTCCATCTCTACAGAGTACAGAGACATTGAGACGCAGGCAGGACTCTCATTTTCATTGGTCAGTATTCCTGAGAAAAGTACCCTTCTCAAAGGGAAAACAAACATAATTAATGAAAATGACAGATCGTGTGTCTGGTTTCTTCTTTCGCTATATATAATTCATAATGTGGGAAGAGAGGAATTGATCAGCAGTTGTTGTTCATGGCAGACGAGAGAAGTTGTAAAAACTTTGGAGACGTTGTTCTTTTTAGGAATGTGGTGGTAACCAACATCAACACTGTTCTGGAATCAGATAATGGACAGAGAATAGAAAGGGTCTCATTGATCTCACTTCCTGGTGGCCAACGTGATGATCACAGGAAGTGTGTGTGACAAGATGACACCATCAGAAAGTTTGCCCTGTTTCTAACTCCAGGACAAAGTAGAAGTATTTTTGTGTGTGTAGGGGGGGTGGGGGGTTATTTCCTGCATTATTCGCTCAGGACGTTTCTAGTATTATTTCCAACATTAAGGGGGAAAAAAAATACTTTTGGAAATTAGCTCGGCGGTCACCAGAAATATACCTTCCCTAACCTGGCGGCCCTGTTCAAGGGGACGGCCCCCAGGGAGGCGGCCCTGTTCAACCCAGGGAGGCGGCCCTGTTCAACCCAGGGAGGCGGCCCTGCCCTGATCGACCCAGGGAGGCGGCCCTGTTCGACCCAGGGAGGCGGCCCTGTTCGACCCAGGGAGACGGCCCAGGGAGGCGGCCCTGTTCGACCCAGACGGCCCTGGACCCAGGGAGGCGGCCCTGTTCGACCCAGGGAGACCCAGGGGACGGCCCTGTTCGACCCGGCCCTGTTCAACCCAGGGAGACGGCCCTGTTCAACCCAGGGAGACGGCCCTGTTCAACCCAGGGGAGCCCTGTTCGACCCAGGGAGACGGCCCTGTTCAACCCAGGGAGACGGCCCTGTTCACCCAGGGAGACGGCCCTATTGACCCAGGGAGACGGCCCTGTTAGACCCAGGGAGACGGCCCTGTTCGACCCAGGGAGACGGCCCTGTTCGACCCAGGGAGACGGCCCTGTTCACCCAGGGAGACGGCCCTGTTAGGAGCCATCACCACATCAGTTTATAACGCTGTAGCATGTAGGAGCCATCACCCCATCAGTTTATAATGCCCTGTCGACCCAGGGAGACGGCCCTGTTCACCCAGGAGCCATCACCTACATCAGTTTATAATCACTACATCAGTTTATAATGCAGCATGTAGGGAGAGCCATCACCACATCAGTTTATAAGGAGCCATCACCACTGTTTATAGCATGTAGGAGCCATCACCACATCAGTTTATAACGCTGTAGGAGCCATCACCACATCAGTTTATAAAGGAGCCATCACCACATCAGTTTATAACGCTGTAGCATGTAGGAGCCATCACCACATCAGTTTATAATGCTGTAGGAGCCATCACCACATCAGTTTATAATGCTGCATAGGAGCCATCACCACATCAGTTTATAATGCTGCATAGGAGCCATCACCACATCAGTTTATAATGCTGTAGGAGCCATCACCACATCAGTTTATAATGCTGTAGCATGAAGGAGCCATCACCACATCAGTTTATAATGCTGTAGGAGCCATCACCACATCAGTTTATAATGCTGTAGGAGCCATCACCACATCAGTTTATAATGCTGTAGGAGCCATCACCACATCAGTTTATAATGCTGTAGGAGCCATCACCACATCAGTTTATAATGCTGTAGGAGCCATCACCACATCAGTTTATAATGCTGTAGCATGTTTATAATGCTGTAGGAGCCATCACCGCACATCAGTTTATAATGCTGGAGAGCCATCACCACATCAGTTTATAATGCTGTAGGAGCCATCACCACATCAGTTTATATGCTGTAGGTAGGAGCCATCACCACTCAGTTTATAATGCTGTAGGAGCCATCACCACATCAGTTTATAATGCTGTAGGAGCCATCACCACATCAGTTTATAATGCTGTAGGAGCCATCACCACATCAGTTTATAATGCTGTAGGAGCCATCACCACATCAGTTTATAATGCTGTAGGAGCCATCACCACATCAGTTTATAATGCTGTAGGAGCCATCACCACATCAGTTTATAATGCTGTAGGAGCCATCACCACATCAGTTTATAATGCTGTAGGAGCCATCACCACATCAGTTTATAATGCTGTAGCAGGAGCCATCACCACATCAGTTTATAACGCTGTAGGAGCATGTAGGAGCCATCACCACATCAGTTTATACATCAGTTTATAACGCTGTAGCATGAAGGAGCCATCACCACATCAGTTTATAATGCTGTAGGAGCCATCACCACATCAGTTTATAATGCTGTAGCATGTAGGAGCCATCACCACATCAGTTTATAATGCATGTAGGAGCCATCACCACATCAGTTTATAATGCATGTAGGAGCCATCACCACATCAGTTTATAACGCTGTAGCATGTAGGAGCCATCACCACATCAGTTTATAATGCTGTCACCACAGGAGCCATCACCACATCAGTTTATAACGCTGTAGCTGTAGGAGCCATCACCACATCAGTTTATAATGCTGTAGCATGTTTAAAAGGAGCCATCACCACATCAGTTTATAATGCTGTAGGAGCCATCACCACATCAGTTTATAATGCTAGCATGTAGGAGCCATCACCACATCAGTTTATAATGCTGTAGCATGTAGGAGCCATCACCACATCAGTTTATAATGCTGTAGGAGCCATCACCACATCAGTTTATAATGCTGTAGGAGCCATCACCACATCAGTTTATAATGCTGTAGGAGCCATCACCACATCAGTTTATAATGCTGTAGGAGCCATCACCACATCAGTTTATAATGCTGTAGGAGCCATCACCACATCAGTTTATAATGCTGTAGGAGCCATCACCACATCAGTTTATAATGCTGTAGGAGCCATCACCACATCAGTTTATAATGCTGTAGGAGCCATCACCACATCAGTTTATAATGCTGTAGGAGCCATCACCACATCAGTTTATAATGCTGTAGGAGCCATCACCACATCAGTTTATAATGCTGTAGGAGCCATCACCACATCAGTTTATAATGCTGTAGGAGCCATCACCACATCAGTTTATAATGCTGTAGGAGCCATCACCACATCAGTTTATAATGCTGTAGCCATCACCACATCAGTTTATAATCAGCCATCACCACATCAGTTTATAATGCTGTAGGAGCCATCACCACATCAGTTTATAATAGCATGTAGGAGCCATCACCACATCAGTTTATAATGCTGTAGGAGCCATCACCACATCAGTTTATCAGTTTATAATCAGTTTATAATGCTGTAGGAGCCATCACCACATCAGTTTATAATGCTGTAGGAGCCATCACCACATCAGTTTATAATGCTGTAGGAGCCATCACCACATCAGTTTATAATGCTGTAGGAGCCATCACCACATCAGTTTATAATGCTGTAGGAGCCATCACCACATCAGTTTATAATGCTGTAGGAGCCATCACCACATGTTTATAAGGAGCCATCACCACATCAGTTTATAATGCTGTAGGAGCCATGCATCAGTTTATAAGCTGTAGGAGCCATCACCACATCAGTTTATAATGCTGTAGGAGCCATCACCACATCAGTTTATAATAGGAGCCATCACCACATCAGTTTATAATGCTGTAGCATGTAGGAGCCATCACCACATCAGTTTATAATGCTGTAGCATGAAGGAGCCATCACCACATCAGTTTATAATGCTGTAGCATGAAGGAGCCATCACCACATCAGTTTATAATGCTGTAGCATGAAGGAGCCATCACCACATCAGTTTATAATGCTGTAGCATGAAGGAGCCATCACCACATCAGTTTATAATGCTGTAGCATGGAGCCATCACCACATCAGTTTATAATGCTAGCATAGGAGCCATCACCACATCAGTTTATAATGCTGTAGCATGTAGGAGCCATCACCACATCAGTTTATAACACATCAGTTTATGTAGCATGTAGGAGCCATCACCACATCAGTTTATAATGCTGTAGCATGGAGCCATCACCACATCAGTTTATAACGCTGTAGCATGTAGGAGCCATCACCACATCAGTTTATAATGCTGCCATCACCACATCAGTTTATGAGCCATCACCACATCAGTTTATAATGCTGTATGAGCCATCACCACATCAGTTTATAATGCTGTAGCATGAAGGAGCCATCACCACATCAGTTTATAATGCTGTAGGAGCCATCACCACATCAGTTTATAACGCTGTAGCATGTAGGAGCCATCACCACATCAGTTTATAATGCTGTAGGAGCCATCACCACATCAGTTTATAACGCTGTAGCATGTAGGAGCCATCACCACATCAGTTTATAATGCTGTAGGAGCCATCACCACATCAGTTTATAATGCTGTAGGAGCCATCACCACATCAGTTTATAACGCTGTAGCATGTAGGAGCCATCACCACATCAGTTTATAACGCTGTAGCATTTAGGAGCCGTCACCACATCAGTTTATAACGCTGTAGCATGCAGGAGCCGTCACCACATCAGTTTATAACGCTGTAGCATTTAGGAGCCGTCACCACATCACGAGACAGAGCACGAGGACAGAAAGGAAATGAGGTCACTGCTTCCAGAAAGCCAGGGGAACTTTTACTTCAAAACATGTCCTCTTCTAAACAATGACAGCAACACAAACAACCAACACAAACAACCAGCAACTCAAAGGTCAGGAAACAAGACAACTCTCTCGTTGACGCAAGAAAAGAGCATTATGAAAACTGAAGGAAATGCCTTTTTACTGTACAAAAATATCAGTAGATCGATTCATTCACTGTCCTTACCCTCTAAATATTACAGTGTGCCTAGGGGGTCGTATTCCACCCAAGGTCAGTGTGTAGAACAAGACAAGTACATGGTCCAAACTGCTACTGGTCAGCAGGGGTCTGACAGTCAGGTCTACAGACTGCTACTGGTCAGCAGGGGGTCTGACAGTCAGGTCTACAGACTGCTACTGGTCAGCAGGGGGTCTGACAGTCAGGTCTACAGACTGCTACTGGTCAGCAGGGGTCTGACAGTCAGGTCTACAGACTGCTACTGGTCAGCAGGGGGTCTGACAGTCAGGTCTACAGATTGCTACTGGTCAGCAGGGGGTCTGACAGTCAGGTCTACAGACTGCTACTGGTCAGCAGGGGGTCTGACAGTCAGGTCTACAGTACAGACTGCTACAGGTCAGCAGGGGGTCTGACAGTCAGGTCTACAGTACAGACTGCTACTGGTCAGCAGGGGGTCTGACAGTCAGGTCTACAGTACAGACTGCTACAGGTCAGCAGGGGGTCTGACAGTCAGGTCTACAGTACAGACTGCTACTGGTCAGCAGGGGTCTGACAGTCAGGTCTACAGTACAGACTGCTACTGGTCAGTCAGGGGGGCTCTGAGCAGTCAGGTCTACAGTACAGACTGCTACTGGTCAGCAGGGGTCTGACAGTCAGGTCTACAGTACAGACTGCTACTGGTCAGCAGGGGGTCTGACAGTCAGGTCTACAGTACAGACTGCTACTGGTCAGCAGGGGGTCTGACAGTCAGGTCTACAGTACAGACTGCTACTGGTCAGCAGGGGGTCTGACAGTCAGGTCTACAGTACAGACTGCTACTGGTCAGCAGGGGGTCTGACAGTCAGGTCTACAGTACAGACTGCTACTGGTCAGCAGGGGTCTGGCAGTCAGGTCTACAGACTGCTACTGGTCAGCAGGGGGTCTGACAGTCAGGTCTACAGACTGCTACTGGTCAGCAGGGGTCTGACAGTCAGGTCTACAGACTGCTACTGGTCAGCAGGGGTCTGACAGTCAGGTCTACAGTACAGACTGCTACTGGTCAGCAGGGGTTCTGACAGTCAGGTCTACAGTACAGACTGCTACTGGTCAGCAGGGGTTCTGACAGTCAGGTCTACAGACTGTACAGACTGCTACTGGTCAGCAGGGGTTCTGACAGTCAGGTCTACAGTACAGACTGCTACTGGTCTGGTCAGCAGGGGTCTGACAGTCAGGTCTACAGTACAGACTGCTACTGGTCAGCAGGGGTTCTGACAGTCAGGTCTACAGTACAGACTGCTACTGGTCAGCAGGGGTCTGACAGTCAGGTCTACAGTACAGACTGCTACTGGTCAGCAGGGGTTCTGACAGTCAGGTCTACAGTACAGACTGCTACTGGTCAGCAGGGGTTCTGACAGTCAGGTCTACAGTACAGACTGCTACTGGTCAGCAGGGGGTCTGACAGTCAGGTCTACAGTACAGACTGCTACTGGTCAGCAGGGGGTCTGACAGTCAGGTCTACAGACTGCTACTGGTCAGCAGGGGGTCTGACAGTCAGGTCTACAGACTGCTACTGGTCAGCAGGGGGTCTGACAGTCAGGTCTACAGACTGCTACTGGTCAGCAGGGGGTCTGACAGTCAGGTCTACAGACTGCTACTGGTCAGCAGGGGGTCTGACAGTCAGGTCTACAGACTGCTACTGGTCAGCAGGGGGTCTGACAGTCAGGTCTACAGACTGCTACTGGTCAGCAGGGGGTCTGACAGTCAGGTCTACAGACTGCTACTGGTCAGCAGGGGGTCTGACAGTCAGGTCTACAGACTGCTACTGGTCAGCAGGGGGTCTGACAGTCAGGTCTACAGACTGCTACTGGTCAGCAGGGGGTCTGACAGTCAGGTCTACAGACTGCTACTGGTCAGTAGGGGGTCTGAGTCAGGTCTACAGACTGCTACTGGTCAGTAGGGGTCTGACAGTCAGGTCTACAGACTGCTACTGGTCAGTAGGGGGTCTGACAGTCAGGTCTACAGACTGCTACTGGTCAGTAGGGGGTCTGACAGTCAGGTCTACAGACTGCTACTGGTCAGTAGGGGGTCTGACAGTCAGGTCTACAGACTGCTACTAATCAGTAGGGGGGTGAGGCTGAAATAGCTGAAATGAAGTATAGTGTTGTAATGATATAGTTATGGGGGTCAGTATAGTGTTGTAATGATATAGCTATGGGGGTCAGTATAGTGTTGTAATGATATAGCTATGGGGGTCAGTATGGTGTTGTAATGATATAGTTATGGGGTCAGTATAGTGTTGTAATGATATAGTTATGGGGTCAGTATAGTGTTGTAATGATATAGTTATGGGGTCAGTATAGTGTTGTAATGATATAGTTATGGGGGTCAGTATAGTGTTGTAATGATATAGTTATGGGGTCAGTATAGTGTTGTAATGATATAGTTATGGGGTCAGTATAGTGTTGTAATGATATAGTTATGGGGTCAGTATAGTGTTGTAATGATATAGTTATGGGGGTCAGTATAGTGGTGTAATGATATAGTTATGGGGGTCAGTATAGTGTTGTAATGATATAGTTATGGGGGTCAGTATAGTGTTGTAATGATATAGTTATGGGGGTCAGTATAGTGTTGTAATGATATAGTTATGGGGTCAGTATAGTGTTGTAATGATATAGTTATGGGGTCAGTATAGTGTTGTAATGATATAGTTATGGGGGTCAGTATAGTGGTGTAATGATATAGTTATGGGGGTCAGTACAGTGTTGTAATGATATAGTTATGGGGGTCAGTATAGTGTTGTAATGATATAGTTATGGGGTCAGTATAGTGTTGTAATGATATAGTTATGGGGTCAGTATAGTGTTGTAATGATATAGTTATGGGGGTCAGTATCTCACCATGCTGGATGTCCTTCATGTCCAGATGTAAACTGGACATCAGAATCCCCACCGCCTGAGAACGCTTGTTGTTCAGCAATTTGACCACCTGCAGAGAGAGAAACATCATGATAAACTCAGAGGGGAGAGGAGAGGAGAGGAGAGAGAGGAGAGGAGAGGAGAAGAGAGGAGAAGAGAGGAGAGAGGAGGAGAGAGAGGGAGGAGAGGAGAGGAGAGGGAGGAGGAGAGGAGGAGGAGAGGGAGGAGGAGAGAGGGAGGAGGAGGAGAGAGAAGAGGAGAGAGAAGAGGAGAGGAGAGGAGAGGAGAAGAGAGGAGAGGAGAGGAGAAGAGAGGAGAAGAGAGGAGAGAGAGAGAGGAGGAGAGAGAGGGAGGAGAGGAGAGAGAGAGGGAGGAGGAGAGGGAGGAGGAGAAGAGAGGAGAGGAGAGGAGAAGAGAGGAGAAGAGAGGAGAGAGAGGAGGAGAGAGAGAGAGAGGGAGGAGAGGAGAGGGAGGAGGAGAGGGAGGAGGAGAGGGAGGGGAGGAGAGGAGAGAGAGAGAGGAGAGGGAGAGGAGAAGAGAGGAGAGAGGAGGAGAGGGAGGAGAGAGAAAGAGGAGAGAGAGAAACATCAACACATGATAAACTCAGAGGGAGAGGAGAGGAGTGAGAGAGATGAGAGAGAGGAGTGAGAGAGGAGAGAGAGAGGAGAGAGAGAGAGAGAAGAGAGAGGAGAGAGAGAAGAGAGAGGAGAGAGAGGAGAGAGGGAGGAGAGAGGGAGAGAGAAAGAGAAACATCAACACATGATAAACTCAGAGGGAGGAGAGGAGAGAGAGGAGGAGAGGAGAGGGAGGAGAGGAGAGGGAGGAGAGGGAGGGAGAGAGTAGAGGGAGGAGAGAGAGGAGGGAGAGAGGAGAGGAGAGGGAGAGAGGAGAGAGGGAGAGAGAGGAGAGAAAGAGGAGAGGAGAGGAGAGGAGAGAGGAGAGGAGAGGAGAGGAGAGGAGAGGAGAGAAAGAGGAGAGAGGAGAGAGGAGAGGAGAGGAGAGGAGAGGAGAGGAGAGGGAGAGGAGAGGAGAGGAGAGGAGAGGAGAGGGAGAGGAGAGGGAGGAGGAGAGGGAGAGGAGAGGGAGAGGAGAGAGGAGAGAGAGAGAGAGAGAGAGAGGAGAGAGGGAGAGAAACATCAACACATGATAAACTCAGAGAGGAGAGGAGAGAGGAGGAGAGAGGAGGAGAGAGAGAGGAGGAGAGAGGAGGGAGAGGGGAGAGAGAGGGAGGAGAGGGGAGGAGAGAGGAGGAGAGAGGGGAGGGGAGAGGAGAGAGAGGAGAGAGAGGAGAGAGGGGAGGAGAGAGGAGGAGAGAGGAGGAGAGGGAGAGAGAGAAACATCAACACATGATAAACTCAGAGAGAGAGAGAGAGAGAGAGAGAGAGGGAGGAGAGAGGAGAGGGAGAGAGGAGAGAGAGAGAGAGGAGAGAGAAAGAGAGAGAGAGAAAGAGGAGAGAGAAAGAGGAGAGAGAAAGAGGAGAGAGAAAGAGGAGAGAGAAAGAGGAGAGAGAAAGAGGAGAGAGAGAGGAGAGAGGAGAGAGGAGAGAGAAACATCAACACATGATAAACTCAGAGAGAGAGAGAAAGAGGGGAGAGAGAAGGAGAGAGAAGGAGAGAGAAGAGACAAAGAGGGGACAAAAGACCAGCGCGAGCTGCATAAATCATGAGAAAACAAAAAGATAATTACTTGACACATTGGAAAGAATTAACAAAAAAACAGAGCAAACTAGAATGCTATTTGGCCCTACACAGAGAGTACACAGCGGCAGAATTCCTGACCACTGTGACTGACCCTAAATTAAGGAAAGCTTTGACTATGTACAGACTCAGTGAGCATAGCCTTGCTATTGAGAAAGGCCGCCGTAGGCAGACATGGCTCTCAAGAGAAGACAGGCTACGTTGACACTGCCCACAAAATGAGGTGGAAACTGAGCTGCACTTCCTAACCTCCTGCCCAATGTATGACCATATTAGAGACGCATATTTCCCTCAGAAATAATTCGAAAACAAATCCAATTTTGATAAACTCCCATATCTATTGGGTGAAATACCACAGTGTGACATCACAGCAGCAAGATTTTTGACCTGTTGCCACGAGGAAAGGTCAACCAGTGAAGAACAAACACCATTGTAAATACAACCCATATTCATGCTTATTTATTTTCCCTTTTGTACTTCAACTATTTGCACATCATTTCAACACCATATATACACACACACACACAATGACATTTGAAATGTATATTTTGGAACTTTGTGAGTATTGTTTATGATCTATTTCACAATATTAACATACATTTTCCATGACAATAAAGCCTGTACAGACTCTCATCCAAGGTCACGGTTTTCCTATTGACCTTTAACGGCCAGAACAGTTTCCTGACGGGAACAAAGTGACACCCACAGCTAACATTCAGGATAGGATGAACTTCCTGTGTACTTCATTGTCAGAGTAGATGTTGCTCCATCCCTTCTGCTTCAACCTGGCATCATATCTAAACGTCTGCTCTGTGACGTACCATATTCTTTCTATAATCAGAAACATGACATTTCCTCTGTTTCCTCCTCAACTGCGCCCCGGGACAATGTGTTGGCAGGCAATTAAGGAATGGAGAAAATAGTAAAGAAAAACAGTCTGTATATGATTATAAACGACCTGCGTCCATTTCCCCATCAGCAGCTGTAGCACAATGAACGACTACGCTCTCTGATTAAATAATTACCCTGTAGGAGGCTGAGAGACAGACCAGACCTTCTGCTGGGAGAGGGGACCTGACCTCACACAGGACAGGTCTACTCGGAGAGAGGGGAACTCACGGTGACCTGTAGGAGGCCAGGACAGACCAGACCTTCTGAGGGAGAGTGGACCTGACCTCACACAGGACAGGTCTACTCAGAGAGAGAGAGAGAGAGAGAGGAACCCACGGTGACCTCACACAGGACAGGTCTACAAGGAGAGAGAGAGGGGAACTCACGGTGACCACACAGGAGGCTGAGAGACAGACCAGACCTTCTGCTGGGAGAGGGGACCTGACCTCACACAGGACAGGTCTACTCGGAGAGAGAGAGAGAGAGGAACCCACGGTGACCTCACACAGGCCAGGTCTACTAGGAGCGCGAGAGAGGGAACTCACGGTGACCTGTGAGGCTGAAGACAGACCAGACCTTCTGCTTAAAGTCAGGGGACCTGACCTCACACAGGACAGGTCTACTCAGAGAGAGAGGAACCCACGGTGACCTCACACAGGACAGGTCTACTCTGGGAGAGAGAGAGCCCAGAGAGAGGAACACGGTGACCTGCCCACACAGGCCAGGTCTACTCAGAGAGAGAGAGAGGAACACGGTGACCTCACACAGGCCAGGTCTACTCAGAGAGAGCCCAGAGACGAGAGGAACAGTGTGTTTACGGTGACCTCACACAGGCCAGGTCTACAAGGAACAGCGAGGGGAACCCACGGTGACCTCACACAGGCCAGGTCTACAAGGAGAGAGAGCGAGGGGACCCACGGTGACCTCACAGGCCAGGTCTACTAGGAGAGAGAGCCCAGAGACTGGAACCCACGGTGACCTCACACAGGCCAGGTCTACTAGGAGAGAGAGAGCGAGGGGAACCCACGGTGACCTCACACAGGCCAGGTCTACTAGGAGCGCGAGAGCGAGAGAGAAGGGAACCCACGGTGACCTCACTACAAGACTGCAGCAGTGTGTCTTAAAGCCAATTTATGCTTGATCCAAAAATGTGCAGAGCCCAGAGACTGGAACAGTGTGTTTACTGCCCAGAGACTGGAACAGTGTGTTTACTGCCCAGAGACTGGAACAGTGTGTTTACTGCCCAGAGACTGGAACAGTGTGTTTACTGCCCAGAGACTGGAACAGTGTGTTTACTGCCCAGAGACTGGAACAGTGTGTTTACTGCCCAGAGACTGGAACAGTGTGTTTACTGCCCAGAGACTGGAACAGTGTGTTTACTGCCCAGAGACTGGAACAGTGTGTTTACTAGAGCCCAGAGACTGGAACAGTGTGTTTACTGCCCAGAGACTGGAACAGTGTGTTTACTGTGTAGAGCCCAGAGACTGGAACAGTGTGTTTACTGCCCAGAGAGCCCAGAGACTGGAACAGTGTGTTTACTGCCCAGAGACTGGAACAGTGTGTTTACTGCCCAGAACTGGAACAGTGTGTTTACTGTGTAGAGCCCAGAGACTGGAACAGTGTGTTTACTGTGTAGAGCCCAGAGACTGGAACAGTGTGTTTACTGTGTAGAGCCCAGAGACTGGAACAGTGTGTTTACTAGAGCCCAGAGACTGGAACAGTGTGTTTACTGTGTAGAGCCCAGAGACTGGAACAGTGTGTTTACTGTGTAGAGCCCAGAGACTGGAACAGTGTTTACTGTGTAGAGCCCAGAGACTGGAACAGTGTGTTTTGTGTTTCCCCATAGACCAAGAACGTTTAAAACATTGTTTTTAGTTTGTGTTGTCTGATTTCGATCAGAAACTCAAGACAATGGACAGTGTTCCACTGTGATTCAGCACCACGTCGGTCTGCCTGGTATCCCTGCGTCAGCGGCTGGAAACATTCTCCATCTAACAGTAGTCGATTACGTACAGACATAAACGTTACTACCCCCCCCTTCAGAGAGTCAACAGATGACCCAAATGACTGTGGACGAAATCACCTTCTCTCGATGGGAGAACTACTACCCCGCCTCCCCTGGGGTTGGTGGGTGTTTCAGAAAGGACCAAGACCTCACCTGGAAGAGCCAAATAAAGGTTGTGGAGGAAATGGAAATGAGCTTCACCTGGATGGGGGAGGACGTGGGAGGAAATGAGACTCACCTGGATGGGAGGACGTGGGAGGAAATGGAAAAGAGCCTCACCTGGATGGGAGGACGTGGGAGGAAATGGAAAAGAGCCTCACCTGGATGGGAGGACGTGGGAGGAAAAGAGCCTCACCTGGATGGGAATGGAAAAGAGCCTCACCTGGATGGGAGGACGTGGGAGGAAATGGAAAAGAGCCTCACCTGGATGGGAGGACGTGGGAGGAAATGGAAAAGAGCCTCACCTGGATGAGGTACCTGGGAACTGTCTGGGGTTTCTACTGACCTGGGAACTGTCTTGGGTGGCTGTCTTGGGAACTGTCTTTGACTGACCTTTGACTGACCTGGGAACTGTCTTTGGGTCACTACCTGTGAAACTATACCTACTTTGATAAGGGGGCTTCATCTCAGATCATTGAGGAGGTAGAACCATATTGTTACCACTACCTATGAAACTATACCTACTTTGATAAGGGGGGGGGGCTTCATCTCAGATCATTGAGGAGGTAGAACCATATTGTTACCACTACCTATGAAACTATACCTACTTTGATAAGGGGGAGGGGCTTCATCTCAGATCATTGAGGAGGTAGAACCATATTGTTACCACTACCTATGAAACTATACCTACTCTGATAAGGGGTGATTTGGTGAATGAAACTGCTGAAAACAAAATGAATGGATTAGTTCCAATTATCTTAAAACTTTGACTATGATATGTCCCGAAAATAAATAACAGCATATTTAGTCAATTCATTTAAAGTAAATATTATCAGGCTTTTCAATAAAACCAAATCGTAGTGGCATTACATATAAAACAGTCTGTGTACTGCTGTGTTTTCTCTGAGCCGACTGGCCTATGACATCAGCGCAGGCATTTCACACATATTACATTAACATGTAGCCCTCATTTAATCCTCAGCCTTTTTCCTCTTAACGTAAAATCAGGTTCCTTAAAACAGGTCTTCAAATCTGACTAAAACTGCAAAACAATTTGATAAATCCCAACGGAAACACTTCCTATAGTTGGCACGCCGACCGGAATTAAAAACTAAAGAAAACATGTTAATTAAAATGAAAGGGTTTCCTCGGTAACCTCCGGCAGCTAGCAGGGGATAAAGCATCCAATCAGCATCTAAGGAAACGTTTTAAACACGGACTGCAATCATTCTCTATGGGACTGGGACGACTTCAAAGTTAAAGATTGTTTACCAGAGTATTGGAGGTCAAATCGCTGAAGCAACATTAAAATTCCCCAAACACTTTATTTGGTAATTCAAATAGCCTCCAGATTTAGGTCAAACCACAAGACAACTTTAGGAGAAAAGTGACGGGACTCCACGGGCCGGGACCGGGAACCCTCAGCCTCCACGGGCCGGGACCGGGAACCTCAGAGCCACACTATACAGGCCAGGACTGCTCAGATCAGCTACAGACTGGTGTGTGTCTCCATGTGGGCTTCACTGTAGCTGTAGTGTTGTTCTTTATTGATGACAGATTCTCGTTCTACTACTCCAGTCAAAACAACAAGCTCTGCGGAGCTCAGATCAAATCACATCATCTGAACATGGTTTAGATGGTTAGACTGGGCTACATGGTCTGCCTCCACAATGGCACCCTGTCCCTTACAATTGGGCCCTGATCAAAAGGACTGATCCTCAGAGCCAGGACTGCTCCTCAGACCGAGCCGCAGAGCCAGGACTGCTCCTCAGACCGAGCCGCAGAGCCAGGACTGCTCCTCAGACCGAGCCGCAGAGCCAGGACTGCTCCTCAGACCGAGCCGCCGCAGAGCCAGGACTGCTCCTCAGACCGAGCCGCAGAGCCAGGACTGCTCCTCAGACCGAGCCGCAGAGCCAGGACTGATCCTCAGACCGAGCCGCAGAGCCAGGACTGATCCTCAGACCGAGCCGCAGAGCCAGGACTGATCATGATTTCCTCTTCAGGAGGACAGTCAGTAATTCTGCACAAATGTTTAATAGTGGAGAACTGAGCCTAAAGCGACAGGGACCTTTAATCACATCCATTCCCAGTTCAGTAGAAACCCCCCAGACAGTTCCCAGTTCAGTAGAAACCCCCCAGACACCCCCCAGACAGTTCCCAGTTCAGTAGAAACCCCCCCCAGACAGTTCCCAGTTCAGTAGAAACCCCCCCCAGACAGTTCCCAGTTCAGTAGAAACAGTTCCCCCCCCCAGACAGTTCCCAGTTCAGTAGAAACCCCCCCCAGACAGTTCCCAGTTCAGTAGAAACCCCCCAGACAGTTCCCAGTCAGTAGAAGCCCCCAGACAGTTCCCAGGTCAGTAGAAGCCACCCAAGACAGTTCCCAGGTCAGTAGAAGCCACCCAAGACAGTTCCCAGGTCAGTAGAAGCCACCCAAGACAGTTCCCAGGTCAGTAGAAGCCACCCAAGACAGTTCCCAGGTCAGTAGAAGCCACCCAAGACAGTTCCCAGGTCAGTAGAAGCCACCCAAGACAGTTCCCAGGTCAGTAGAAGCCACCCAAGACAGTTCCCAGGTCAGTAGAAGCCACCCAAGACAGTTCCCAGGTCAGTAGAAGCCACCCAAGACAGTTCCCAGGTCAGTAGAAGCCACCCAAGACAGTTCCCAGGTCAGTAGAAGCCACCCAAGACAGTTCCCAGGTCAGTAGAAGCCACCCAAGACAGTTCCCAGGTCAGTAGAAACCACCCAAGACAGTTCCCAGGTCAGTAGAAACCACCCAAGACAGTTCCCAGGTCAGTAGAAACCACCCAAGACAGTTCCCAGGTCAGTAGAAACCACCCAAGACAGTTCCCAGGTCAGTAGAAACCACCCAAGACAGTTCCCAGGTCAGTAGAAACCACCCAAGACAGTTCCCAGGTCAGTAGAAACCACCCAAGACAGTTCCCAGGTCAGTAGAAACCACCCAAGACAGTTCCCAGGTCAGTAGAAACCACCCAAGACAGTTCCCAGGTCAGTAGAAACCACCCAAGACAGTTCCCAGGTCAGTAGAAACCACCCAAGACAGTTCCCAGGTCAGTAGAAACCACCCAAGACAGTTCCCAGGTCAGTAGAAACCACCCAAGACAGTTCCCAGGTCAGTAGAAACCACCCAAGACAGTTCCCAGGTCAGTAGAAACCACCCAAGACAGTTCCCAGGTCAGTAGAAACCACCCAAGACAGTTCCCAGGTCAGTAGAAACCACCCAAGACAGTTCCCAGGTCAGTAGAAACCACCCAAGACAGTTCCCAGGTCAGTAGAAACCACCCAAGACAGTTCCCAGGTCAGTAGAAACCACCCAAGACAGTTCCCAGGTCAGTAGAAACCACCCAAGACAGACAGTTCCCAGACAGTTCCCAGGTCAGTAGAAACCACCCAAGACAGTTCCCAGGTCAGTAGAAACCACCCAAGACAGTTCCCAGGTCAGTAGAAACCACCCAAGACAGTTCCCAGACAGTTCCCAGGTCAGTAGAAACCACCCAAGACAGTTCCCAGGTCAGTAGAAACCACCCAAGACAGTTCCCAGGTCAGTAGAAACCCCAGACAGTTCCCAGGTCAGTAGAAACCCCAGACAGTTCCCAGGTCAGTAGAAACCCCAGACAGTTCCCAGGTCAGTAGAAACCCCAGACAGTTCCCAGGTCAGTAGAAACCCCAGACAGTTCCCAGGTCAGTAGAAACCCCAGACAGTTCCCAGGTCAGTAGAAACACCAGACAGTTCCCAGGTCAGTTGAAAACCCAGAACCCAGACAGTTCCCAGTTCAGTAGAAACCACCCAAGACAGTTCCCAGGTCAGTAGAAACCACCCCAGACAGTTCCCAGGTCAGTAGAAAACCCAGAACCCAGAATATTCCCAGTTCAGTAGAAACCCCCAGAACCCAGACAGTTCAACTGAAGGAGAACAACAGAACAGCTGGAAGGAAGGATGAAATGGAGGAGAACTACATAAACATGAGGGTGATAGGACAATTAGACAGGAGGCACTGGGACAGGACAGGAGGACAGGGGACACTGGGACAGGACAGGAGGACAGGGGGGACTGGGACAGGACAGGAGGACAGGGGGCACTGGGACAGGACAGGAGGACAGGGGGCACTGGGACAGGAGGACAGAGGGCAATGGGACAGGAGGACAGGGGCACTGGGACAGGACAGGAGGACAGGAGGCACTGGGACAGGACAGGAGGACAGGGGGCACTGGGACAGGAGGACAGGGGGCACTGGGACAGGACAGGAGGACAGGGGCACTGGGACAGGACAGGAGGACAGGGGGCACTGGGACAGGACAGGAGGACAGGGGCACTGGGACAGGACAGGAGGACAGGGGGCACTGGGACAGGACAGGAGGACAGGGGCACTGGGACAGGACAGGAGGACAGGGGGCACTGGGACAGGACAGGAGGACAGGGGACACTGGGACAGGACAGGAGGACAGGGGGCACTGGGACAGGACAGGAGGACACTGGGACAGGACAGGAGGACCTGGGACAGGACAGAGGACAGGGGGCACTGGGACAGGACAGGAGGACCTGGGACAGGACAGGAGGACAGGGGGCACTGGGACAGGACAGGAGGACCTGGGACAGGACAGGAGGACAGGGGGCACTGGGACAGGACAGGAGGACCTGGGACAGGACAGGGGGCACTGGGACAGGACAGGAGGACCTGGGACAGGACAGGAGGACAGGGGGCACTGGGACAGGACAGGAGGACAGGGGGCACTGGGACAGGACAGGAGGACAGGGGGCACTGGGACAGGAGGACAGGGGGCACTGGGACAGGACAGGAGGACAGGAGGCACTGGGACAGGACAGGAGGACAGGGGACACTGGGACAGGACAGGAGGACAGGGGGCACTGGGACAGGACAGGAGGACACTGGGACAGGACAGGAGGACCTGGGACAGGACAGGAGGACAGGGGGCACTGGGACAGGACAGGAGGACCTGGGACAGGACAGGAGGACAGGGGGCACTGGGACAGGACAGGAGGACCTGGGACAGGACAGGAGGACAGGGGCACTGGGACAGGACAGGAGGACCTGGGACAGGACAGGAGGACAGGGGGCACTGGGACAGGACAGGAGGACCTGGGACAGGACAGGGGGCACTGGGACAGGACAGGAGGACCTGGGACAGGACAGGAGGACAGGGGGCACTGGGACAGGACAGGAGGACAGGGGGCACTGGGACAGGACAGGAGGACAGGGGCACTGGGACAGGACAGGAGGACAGGGGGCACTGGGACAGGACAGGAGGACAGGGGCACTGGGACAGGACAGGAGGACAGGGGGCACTGGGACAGGACAGGAGGACAGGGGGCACTGGGACAGGAGGACAGGGGGCACTGGGACAGGAGGACAGGGGGCACTGGGACAGGAGGACAGGGGGCACTGGGACAGGAGGACAGGGGCACTGGGACAGGAGGACAGGGGGCACTGGGACAGGAGGACAGGGGCACTGGGACAGGAGGACAGGGGGCACTGGGACAGGAGGACAGGGGGCACTGGGACAGGAGGACAGGGGGCACTGGGACAGGAGGACAGGGGCACTGGGACAGGAGGACAGGGGGCACTGGGACAGGACAGGGGGCACTGGGACAGGACAGGAGGACAGGAGGCACTGGGACAGGACAGGAGGACAGGGGCACTGGGACAGGAGGACAGGGGGCACTGTGACAGGACAGGAGGACAGGAGGCACTGGGACAGGACAGGAGGACAGGGGGCACTGGGACAGGACAGGAGGACAGGGGGCACTGGGACAGGACAGGAGGACAGGGGGCACTGGGACAGGACAGGAGGACAGGAGGCACTGGGACAGGACAGGAGGACAGGGGGCACTGGGACAGGAGGACAGGGGGCACTGGGACAGGACAGGAGGACAGGAGGCACTGGGACAGGACAGGAGGACAGGGGCACTGGGACAGGACAGGAGGACAGGGGGCACTGGGACAGGACAGGAGGACAGGGGGCACTGGGACAGGACAGGAGGACAGGGGGCACTGGGACAGGACAGGAGGACAGGGGGCACTGGGACAGGAGGACAGGGGGCACTGGGACAGGACAGGAGGCACTGGGACAGGCCAGGAGGACAGGGGCACTGGGACAGGACAGGAGGACAGGGGGCACTGGGACAGGAGGACAGGGGGCACTGGGACAGGACAGGAGGACAGGGGGCACTGGGACAGGACAGGAGGACAGGGGGCACTGGGACAGGACAGGAGGACAGGGGGCACTGGGACAGGACAGGAGGACAGGGGGCACTGGGACAGGACAGGAGGACAGGGGGCACTGGGACAGGACAGGAGGACAGGGGGCACTGGGACAGGACAGGAGGACAGGGGGCACTGGGACAGGACAGGAGGACAGGGGACACTGGGACAGGACAGGAGGACAGGGGACACTGGGACAGGACAGGAGGACAGGGGGCACTGGGACAGGAGGACAGGGGGCACTGGGACAGGAGGCAGGGGACAGGGGCACTGGGACAGGAGGACAGGGGGCACTGGGACAGGAGGACAGGGGGCACTGGGACAGGACAGGAGGACAGGAGGCACTGGGACAGGACAGGAGGACAGGGGGCACTGGGACAGGACAGGAGGACAGGGGGCACTGGGACAGGACAGGAGGACAGGGGCACTGGGACAGGACAGGAGGACAGGGGGCACTGGGACAGGACAGGAGGACAGGGGGCACTGGGACAGGACAGGAGGACAGGGGGCACTGGGACAGGACAGGAGGACAGGGGGCACTGGGACAGGACAGGAGGACAGGGGGCACTGGGACAGGAGGACAGGGGCACTGGGACAGGACAGGAGGACAGGGGCACTGGGACAGGACAGGACGACAGGGGGCACTGGGACAGGACAGGAGGACAGGGGCACTGGGACAGGACAGGAGGACAGGGGGCACTGGGACAGGACAGGAGGACAGGGGGCACTGGGACAGGACAGGAGGACAGGGGGCACTGGGACAGGAGGACAGGGGGCACTGGGACAGGAGGACAGGGGGCACTGGGACAGGAGGACAGGGGGCACTGGGACAGGACAGGAGGACAGGGGGCACTGGGACAGGACAGGAGGACAGGGGACACTGGGACAGGAGGACAGGGGACACTGGGACAGGAGGACAGGGGGCACTGGGACAGGACAGGAGGACAGGGGACACTGGGACAGGACAGGAGGACAGTGGGCACTGGGACAGGACAGGAGGACAGGGAACACCGGGACAGGACAGGGAACACCGGGACAGGACAGGGAACACTGGGACAGGACAGGAGGACAGGGAACACTGGAACAGGACAAGAGGATAGGACAGAGGGCACTGGGACCTGACAGGGGTAAAATAGGACAGGGGTAAATAGGACAGGGGAGGTTATCTGAACTCACCTGTTTGGCTTTAGACTTGGTGATGGTATCTGACAGTGGTTTCTTCTTCTCCTTCACAGCAGTCTTGGAGAACAGCTCTACGAACTCCTCAAAGTTCACATCAGGCTCCTGTATCTTGTCCCAGACCAGCGACGTGCTCACCTCTCTAGGATGAGGGAAGCGTTAGTGAGGTTGTGACTGTTGGATCTTTACTAAAAGATCCCAGAAATGTTCCAGATGCACAAAAACCTTATTTCACTCAAATGATTTGCACATATTAGTTGACATCCCTGTTAAGTCAGAATTTCTCCTTTATCAAGGTAATCCATCCACCTGACAGGTGTGGCATATCAAGAAGCTGATTAAAACAGCATGATCATTACACAGGTGCACCTCGTGCTGGGGACACTCTAAAATGTGTGCAGTTGTCTCACAACACATGTCTCTCTTTGAAGATTCGTGCAATTGGTATGCTGACTGCAGCAATGTCCACCAGAGTCGTTGCCAGAGAATTTGTTCTCAACCAATTTGGGAGGCCTATGCCTTCCCAGGCCCCCGCCTGTGCCCCCAGCCAATCAGGTGAAATCCATATATTACGGCCTAATGTTTTTATTAAAATTGACCGATTTCCTGATATGAAACTGTAACGCAGTAAAATCTTTTAAATATTTACGCTTACATTGTTGTTCAGTAAACATATGAGCCCCAGTACTACACCTTGAGTGAGAAATATCACCGCTTATTTTTTTGTCCATCTCTCAATCGGTATTGTGACAGCAAATCAAATCAATTTCTGTTAAAACAATTGACTGAGTATCCATTCTACCATCAACCGATGTCAGTACTAAGTATCCATTCTACCATCAACCGATGTCAGTACTAAGTATCCATTCTACCATCAACCGATGTCAGTACTAATTATCCATTCTACCATCAATCGATACCTCCAAAGCTCTTCTCCAGCCAGCCAGAGAGGAAACAGACCTCCAAAGCTCTTCTCCAGCCAGCCAGAGAGGAAACAGACCTCCAAAGCTCTTCTCCAGCCAATCAGAGGATGCAGACCTCCAAAGCCCTTCTCCAGCCAGAGGAAACAGACCTCCAAAGCTCTTCTCCAGCCAATCAGAGAGGAAACAGACCTCCAAAGCTCTTCTCCAGCCAGAGGAAACAGACCTCCAAAGCACTTCTCCAGCCAATCAGAGAGGATGCAGTCTAACCGTATGCTCCCTGCGCAACACCCGTTATTCATTCAAACATCGGCTTCACGCTTCCAACACATCTTTCTTTCATTTCACTGTGTTAATGGTGATTCTCCATATGCATTCTACCGCGCTCCACACTCTCATGCTCAGAGTTCATTCTCAGACCACGTTCTCTCGAGCTCCACACGCTGATGCTCCGAGTGCTCTTGAGGACGAGAGTGTGGAGAACACATAAAACCTTCAATTAGAGCAGCACTCCCCCTACTGTATTACCTCACACTGAGCAGCACTCCCCCTACAGTATTACCTCACACTCCCCCTACTGTATTACCACACGCTGAGCAGCACTCCCCCTACTGTATTACCTCACACTCCCCTACTCTATTACCCCCCTACTGTATTACCTCACACTCCCCCTACTGTATTACCTCACACTCCCCTACTGTATTACCTCACACTCCCCCCCTACTGTATTGCCGAGCAGCACTCCCCTACTGTATTGCCGAGCAGCACTCCCCCTACTGTATTACCTCACGCCGAGCAGCACTCCCCCTACTGTATTACCTCACGCTGAGCAGTACTCCCCCTACTGTAGTACCTCACGCTGAGCAGCACTCCTCCTACTGTATTACCTCACGCTGAGCAGCACTCCCCTACTGTATTACCTCACGCTGAGCAGCACTCCCCTACTGTATTACCTCACACTGAGCAGCACTCCCCTACTGTATTACCTCACGCTGAGCAGCACTCCCCTACTGTATTACCTCAGCACTCCCCTACTGTATTACCTCACGCTGAGCAGCACTCCCCCTACTGTATTACCTCACGCCGAGCAGCACTCCCCTACTGTATTACCTCACGCCGAGCAGCACTCCCCTACTGTATTACCTCACGCCGAGCAGCACTCCCCTACTGTATTACCTCACGCCGAGCAGCACTCCCCTACTGTATTACCTCACGCCGAGCAGCACCTCCCCTACTGTATTACCTCACACTGAGCAGCACTCCCCTACTGTATTACCTCACACTGAGCAGCACTCCCCCTACTGTATTACCTCACGCCGAGCAGCACTCCCCCTACTGTATTACCTCACGCTGAGCAGTACTCCCCCTACTGTAGTACCTCACGCTGAGCAGCACTCCTCCTACTGTATTACCTCACGCCGAGCAGCACTCCACTCCAGATGTAAATTATTTGTGGGTATCTAGCTAGCCAGCTAGCCCCATCAACAGGAGCAGCTAGCCCCATCAACAGGAGCAGCTAGCCCCATCAACAGGAGCAGCTAGCCCCATCAACAGGAGCAGCTAGCCCCATCAACAGGAGCAGCTAGCCCCATCAACAGGAGCAGCTAGCCCATCAACAGGAGCAGCTAGCCCCATCAACAGGAGCAGCTAGCCCCATCAACAGGAGCAGCTAGCCCCATCAACAGGAGCAGCTAGCCCCATCAACAGGAGCAGCTAGCCCCATCAACAGGAGCAGCTAGCCCCATCAACAGGAGCAGCTAGCCCCATCAACAGGAGCAGCTAGCCCCATCAACAGGAGCAGCTAGCCCGTTAGCCCTATTAACAGTAGTAGCTAGCCAGCTAGCCCTATCAACAGGAGCAGCTAGCCCTATCAACAGGAGCAGCTAGCCCTATCAACAGGAGCAGCTAGCCCTATCAACAGGAGCAGCTAGCCCTATCAACAGGAGCAGCTAGCCCGTTAGCCCTATTAACAGTAGTAGCTAGCCAGCTAGCCCTATCAACAGGAGCAGCTAGCCCTATCAACAGGAGCAGCTAGCCCTATCAACAGGAGCAGCTAGCCCGTTAGCCCTATTAACAGTAGTAGCTAGCCAGTTAGCCCCATCAACAGGAGCAGCTAGCCAGTTAGCCCCATCAACAGGAGCGGCTAGCCAGTTAGCCCCATCAACAGGAGCAGCTAGCCAGTTAGCCCCATCAACAGGAGCAGCTAGCCAGTTAGCCAGTTAGCCCCATCAACAGGAGCAGCTAGCCAGTTAGCCCCATCAACAGGAGAGCTAGCCAGTTAGCCCCATCAACAGGAGCAGCTAGCCAGTTAGCCCCATCAACAGGAGCAGCTAGCCAGTTAGCCCCATCAACAGGAGCAGCTAGCCAGTTAGCCCCATCAACAGGAGCAGCTAGCCAGTTAGCCCTATCAACAGGAGCAGCTAGCCAGTTAGCCCTATCAACAGGAGCAGCTAGCCAGTTAGCCCTATCAACAGGAGCAGCTAGCCAGTTAGCCCCATCAACAGGAGCAGCTAGCCAGTTAGCCCCATCAACAGGAGCTAGCCAGTTAGCCCATCAACAGGAGCAGCTAGCCAGTTAGCCCCATCAACAGGAGCAGCTAGCCAGTTAGCCCCATCAACAGGAGCAGCTAGCCAGTTAGCCCCATCAACAGGAGCAGCTAGCCAGTTAGCCCTATTAACAGGAGCAGCTAGCCAGTTAGCCCTATTAACAGGAGCAGCTAGCCAGTTAGCCCTATCAACAGGAGCAGCTAGCCAGTTAGCCCTATCAACAGGAGCAGCTAGCCAGTTAGCCCTATCAACAGGAGCAGCTAGCCAGTTAGCCCTATCAACAGGAGCAGCTAGCCAGTTAGCCCTATTAACAGGAGCAGCTAGCCAGTTAGCCCTATTAACAGGAGCAGCTAGCCAGTTAGCCCTATCAACAGGAGCAGCTAGCCCTATCAACAGGAGCAGCTAGCCCCATCAACAGGAGCAGCTAGCCCCATCAACAGGAGCAGTTAGCCCCATCAACAGGAGCAGCTAGCCCCATCAACAGGAGCAGCAGCCCTATCAACAGGAGCAGCTAGCCAGTTAGCCCCATCAACAGGAGTTAGCCAGTTAGCCCTATCAACAGGAGGCTAGCCAGCTAGCCCCATCAACAGGAGCAGCTAGCCCCATCAACAGGAGCAGCTAGCCCCATCAACAGGAGCAGCTAGCCCCATCAACAGGAGCAGCTAGCCCTATCAACAGGAGCAGCTAGCCCTATCAACAGGAGCAGCTAGCCCTATAGCCCTATCAACAGGAGCAGCTAGCCCTATCAACAGGAGCAGCTAGCCTAGGATCAGTTTTCCATCTTTAATCATAATGAAGTGGAACTAGACCTTTATGACCTGATCCTAGATCAAATCAAATTTATTTATATAGCCTAGCCAGTCAGCTGATATCTCAAAGTGCTGTACAGAAACCCAGCCTAAAACCCCAAACAGCAAGCAATGCAGGTTTAGATCACCACTTTTACCGAGACTTTATGACCTTCCTATCACCACTCCTACGAGATTTATGACCTATCCTAGATCACCACTCCTAAGACTATGACCTGATTAGATCACCACTCCTATGAGATTTATGACCTGATCCTAGATCACCACTCCTACCAAGACTATGACCTGATCTTAGATCACCACTCCTACTGAGACTATGACCTGATCCTAGATCACCACTCCTCAAGAGTATGACCTGATCCTAGATCACCACTCCTACCGAGTTGACTTTATGACCTGATCCTAGATCACCACTCCTTGAGAACTTTATGACCTGATCCTAGATCACCATCCTACCAAAGGCATCTTATGACCTGATCCTAGATCACCACTCCTACCAAGACTATGACCTGATCTTAGATCACCACTGCCTTTGAGACTATGACCTGATCCTAGATCACCACTCCTGCTGAGAGTATGACCTGATCCTAGATCACCACTCCTAGAGACTCTTTATGACCTAATCCTAGATCAAGTGGAACTACCGAGACTTTATGACCTGATCCTAGATCACCACTCCTACCGAGACTATGACCTGATCCTAGATCACCACTCCTACTATGAGACTATGACCTGATCCTAGATCAAATCTACTGAGACTATGACCTGATCCTAGATCACCACTCCTGCTGAGACTGACCTGATCCTAGATCACCACTCCTGTACAGAGACTATGACCTGATCCTAGATCAACACTCCAGCTGAGACTATGACCTGATCCTAGATCACCACTCCTACCGAGACTCTGACCTGATCCTAGATCACCACTCCTACTGAGACTATGACCTGATCCTAGATCAACACTCCTACTCTAAAATCTTTGTAAATACATGTACAGATGCTTATGTAACTAGCATAGTTGTCATATGATTGCTTTTTAGCATAAAGCTTTAGAAACTGCTGAAATAAAACAAATGGCTTGTTAAATACATTTGATTGATTGATTGATTGATTGATTGATTACTTTTTGTGTTGAGCCGAGTTGAGCTGTATCCTGGTCCAGTAGAGAGGTTTCATGGGTCTGGGGGGCTCCACCACTCCTTTCCGGGGAGGTTTCTCCTGGGCCATGCCTAGAGCATACAGTCCCATGGGCAACGGAGGGACCAGGGAGCCCAGGGCACATGGTGGAGGAGGGCCACAGCCAGGAGGAGGAGGAGGAGGAGGAGGAGGTCCTCCCATCCCAGGTAATGGTGGAGGGGGTGGGGGAGGGCCCATCCCTATCATCCCAGGTAAGGGAGGGGGTGGAGGTGCCATCCCCATGCCAGGGAGAGGAGGGGGTGGTGGGGGCATTGCACCCCCTGGTAGAGGAGGTGGAGGAGGTGGTGGGGGCATTGCACCCCCTGGTAGAGGAGGTGGAGGAGGTGGTGGGGGCATTGCACCCCCTGGTAGAGGAGGTGGAGGAGGTGGTGGAGGCATTGCACCCCCTGGTAGAGGAGGTGGAGGAGGTGGTGGAGGCATTGCACCCCTGGTAGAGGAGGTGGAGGTGGTGGTGGGGCATTGCACCCCCTGGTAGAGGAGGTGGAGGAGGTGGTGGGGGCATTGCACCCCTGGTAGAGGAGGTGGAGGAGGTGGTGGGGGCATTGCACCCCTGGTAGAGGAGGTGGTGGGAGGCATTGCACCCCATGGTAGAGGAGGTGGAGGTGGTGGGGCATTGCACCCCCTGGTAGAGGTGGTGGTGGTGGAGGAGCCATGGAGTGACCAGGTAAAGGAGGTGGTGGGGGAGGTTTAATGCCACTCTGCTGTTGTTGGCACGTACAGACAAATGCTGGTGCGACCTTGGGGGAGAAGGGTATGGGTAGGGACAGGGCCAGTTCTGGGGGGAGTTTCAGGGGACAGGAGGAAGACAAAGAGGACTCTCCTCCAGCCTCGTTCACAAACAAGGGTGGCATCTGGTCCGGTAAAGGCACTTTAAACTTATAGCTTTCCTCCATAGGCGACGTCTGGACAGACTTGGCCTCCAGACAACTCAGGAGACAGTCAGTCTGTTGGTCTACATGACAAACCTCCTTCACCATCCTCTCTTCAGTCTGTAGGTCTACATGACAGACCTCCTTCACCATCCTCTCTTCAGTCTGTAGGTCTACATGACAGACCTCCTTCACCATCCTCTCTTCAGTCTGTAGGTCTACATGACAGACCTCCTTCACTATCCTCTCTTCAGTCTGTAGGTCTACATGACAGACCTTCACCATCCTCTCTTCAGTCTGTAGGTCTACATGACAGACCTCCCGGTACAGACCCCCCTCCACACTAGCCTCCAGCTCCTTAATGCTAATAATATCTCTGTCCAGCAGGGGGTGCTGTTCCTCCAGCTCAGCTATCTTAGTCCGCAGGTCCTCAATGGTCTGTTCTAACTGCTGGATCACATTGACGTGCTCCTCTTTCAGCTTCACTGTTTTCAGCACTGACTCCTCCTGGAGAGACAGAGAGGGGGGGCCAGAGTGCGAGAGAGAGGGGGGGCCAGAGTGCGGGGGCAGAGTGCGAGAGAGAGGGGGCCAGAGTGCGAGAGAGAGGGGGGGCCAGAGAGCGAGAGAGAGGGAAAACAGTGTTCATATAAACCTTTAAAGCAATATGTTATCTGTTTTATAACCAGAAGGAGAACAATGTTATATTCAACGTATTCTTGTTAGAGGCAGGGCTTCTTGTAGAGGAGCTAAATGACTTCATATGGGACAAGATGGCGGCTTTCAGAAGGACAATACTTCAACAACAAGGAGCATCTCTAGGAGACACAGATAAGAGATAAACATGGGAGAGGTCAGAGTCTGCCAGGTACTGGTCCACACACACCAAGACCCTCACTTAGAACTGCTATTAAGAGTATTCCACTAAACTAGTACAACTCTTAGTGGATGCTGCCCCCTTGTGGTTAATCAGGTGAAGGAGGCCAGGGCTATTCATGATGCTATTCTCTCCAAAGGGAAAGACTGTACTATAGATAACCTCTCAGGTAGGGTTGGATGATTCCCTACTGATTTTGGAAATCTTACCAGGTACTTTGCAAACCTAGTCTGAGAATAGGGTGACTAGGTAGGATAGGGAGACTAGGATGACTGACCTGAAGTTGGCCGACTTCTTCTCTCTGATGTCTCTTCAGCCCCAAGATGGCTGCCTGGTGTTCTGTAGGAAGAGACAGGATACTTCTATATTATCACAACCAGAATACAACCACAACCATGCACGGTCAACTAGACCAGACCCCTTTCTACTGGTATTAATCACTACCAGAATATAACCATGCACGGTCAACTAGACCAGACCCCTTTCTACTGGTATTAATCACTACCAGAATATAACCATGCACAGTCAACTAGACCAGACCACTTTCTACTGGTATTAATCACTACCAGAATACAACCATGCAGTCAACTAGACCACATGCTACTGGATGATATGTGATACAATGATTACTTCAATTCACAATCCGTACAATCATGCTGTTTCTTAGAAGGAAATGAAAATGGACATTTAATGTGAACATCAAAAGTTGTCTAAAGCCTCATGTCAAACCAATAGTTAGGGAAGAAGCAACATTACATCTAGCAGCCTGTTTTCTTTTAGGTGTTAGACTCAGCAGCAAGGACAGACGGGATGTTTGCCAGGGGTACAATCATGGGGGTCTAAAATCAAACCAATAGTTAGGGAAGAAGCAAGACGGGACGGGATGTTCGGGGGGTCGGGATGTTAGTCGGGGGCAAGACGGGATGTTACGGGGGCAAGGATGTTAGTCGGGGGGCAAGAGGGGGCGACGGGATGTTAGTCGGGGGCAAGACGACGGGATGTTCGTCGGGGGCAAGGGGCAAGACGACGGGATGTTAGTCGGGGGCAAGACGGGATGTTAGTCGGGGGCAAGACGACGGGATGTTAGTCGGGGGACGGGATGTTAGGGGGGGCAAGACGACGGGATGTTAGTCGGGGGCAAGACGACGGGATGTTAGTCGGGGGCAAGACGGGATGTTAGTCGGGGGCAAGACGACGGGATGTTAGTCGGGGGCAAGACGACGGGATGTTAGTCGGGGGCAAGACGACGGGATGTTAGTCAAGACGGATGGGGGCAAGACGACGGGATGTTAGTCGGGGGGGCAAGACGACGGATGTTAGTCGGGGGGGCAAGACGACGGGATGTTTGTCGGGGGCAAGACGACGGGATGTTTGTCGGGGGCAAGACGACGGGATGTTTGTCGGGGGCAAGACGACGGGATGTTTGTCGGGGGCAAGACGACGGGATGTTTGTCGGGGGGCAAGACGATGGGATGTTTGTCGGGGGGCAAGACAGACGGGATGTTTGTCGGGGGACAGAGAGGGGAAAGCTGTGCTCAGAATATCAATCAATTTTTGCCTGCCTGAGCACTGACTCATTGTTGCTATGCAACCTTGGCCCTTTCAATAGCACGTGGGACTACAGAAAGACAGCACATGACGAGCAAGGCCAAAAAGAAAGAGTTAAATGACCATGCAGAAACACATTCACAATGTAACTTACCTTCATCGCCCTCTAAAGGTATCAGAGCAGGAAAGAAGAGATCCAGATTAGAAACAAGTCTTTCCTTAAATCTACACTGTTGGGTAAAATTAACGCTGGTCATGTGTATCAGGGCACAGAGACGCAACGTCCTCTTAAAACCACTGGTATAAAACAGGAAGCTCAACTCTAACAGAACAAAAGCCGAGGCTACGAGCTCCCCACCCTGGCTAAGGGACGAGGCTACGAGCTCTCCACCCTGGCTAAGGGACGAGGCTACGAGCTCTCCACCCTGGCTAAGGGACGAGGCTACGAGCTCTCCACCCTGGCTAAGGGACGAGGCTACGAGCTCCCCACCCTGGCTAAGGGACGAGGCTACGAGCTCCCCACCCTGGCTAAGGGACGAGGCTACGAGCTCCCCACCCTGGCTAAGGGACGAGGCTACGAGCTCCCCACCCTGGCTAAGGGACGAGGCTACGAGCTCCCCACCCTGGCTAAGGGACGAGGCTACGAGCTCCCCACCCTGGCTAAGGGACGAGGCTACGAGCTCCCCACCCTGGCTAAGGGACGAGGCTACGAGCTCCCCACCCTGGCTAAGGGACGAGGCTACGAGCTCTCCACCCTGGCTAAGGGACGAGGCTACGAGCTCTCCACCCTGGCTAAGGGACGAGGCTACGAGCTCTCCACCCTGGCTAAGGGACGAGGCTACGAGCTCTCCACCCTGGCTAAGGGACGAGGCTACGAGCTCTCCACCCTGGCTAAGGGACGAGGCTACGAGCTCTCCACCCTGGCTAAGGGACGAGGCTACGAGCTCTCCACCCTGGCTAAGGGACGAGGCTACGAGCTCTCCACCCTGGCTAAGGGACGAGGCTACGAGCTCTCCACCCTGGCTAAGGGACGAGGCTACGAGCTCTCCACCCTGGCTAAGGGACGAGGCTACGAGCTCTCCACCTTGGCTAAGGAAGTTAACGTTTCTAGACTCCATCTGCAAAATCAGTGCTAGTTAGAGTTAGAGAAAACAAGCACAACAGTCTGAAGTTAGTAACTGTTTTGATGAGGGCACCAACCCACCTTGGTAGAACGTATAACAATGTGTAATTAGACCTGGTCTGTTACAGTAGTTAGCGGTTTCAGATCTAGTCTCTACAGTATAATAGTATCTATATGGATGTGGTGAGGGCCCCTACCCTCCTCGGTGTACATGAGGCCTGGTCTATCGTCTCCCACAGGTCTGGGTGGGGGCCACAGGGTCTTCAGGTGCCCAGGGAGGGGGGCCCGGCCCTCAAAGTGTTCCATGGAGTGAGGGGGCTGGCTGACCGCTGCCCACGTGTACAGCTGGTCTTGCTGGGGGAGAGGGGGAGATATGGCATACATGAGGACATAAGATAAAATAGCATAAGGGGACAACAGAGGACAAATGAGGAGATAATGCTGTTAGGGGACAATAGGACATAGGAGATAGAATGCTATAGGGGGACAATAGAACAGTGGTTCCTCCTTTAAAAAGTTGTGAGCTTACGCCACGGGCCTGAGAGGTAATTTGTGGTTTAGTATGGTACCCTGCGTCACTTCACAACTTCAGTGTTACGTAGTAGTTGTTGTAGTAGTAGTAGTAGTAGTAGTAGTAGTAGTAGTAGTAGTAGTAGTTGCATTTCAAGTAAATCATTCTAAATAACAAACAGGCTTTTTAAATAAATTAGTTACAATGTCTCACCCCACGTTTAAGAATGGCCTTTTTCTTGCTGATTTGTAACAATCTCCAAAATATTTAAGGGGCATTGCACTAATACAAGGCACTGACTAGGGAAATGTTCCCACTGTTCTGTTCTTAGTGTCAGTCTGCAGGTTCAAACTAAAACAATGTAACTAATAATGGTTTATGCTTTATGCTTTCATTAATAAAAATGATACAAATGCTGATGTTTATTTAGTTATTGATCCATAACGAATGACTATGGAATAAATATCACTGAATTACAGAACTATCCTCCAATCCTCTATTTGTAATTATTCGCAGAGAGTCACGTCATATTTTCGATATACTGTAAGAGACATGAGTCTCACTAGTGTTGAGTCATGTGCTGTTAAAAGTGGTGTAGGTAATTTAAAGAGAATATTGAAGTTAGAAGCAAAAGCCTACAACTATTTTAGCACCGTTTGACGCTGCTCTGAGACAAGCATGAGGACTGTTCTTGATAAATGAATAAGATTGTTATTTGAACGTAATCTCGGTTTGGGTATTGGTTGGACTAGAATTGGAAAATTAGGGTGTATAAATGTTATGCTCTTAGCGTAACTTTTATTTTACTACGCAAGTCAGTTAAGAACAAATTCTAATTTACAATGACAGTCTACTCCTTCCTCCCTGTCGGGGACTTGAACCCCAGTCTCCCACGTGCCATGCCAGCACGACATTGGGATTCTTTAGCTAAATAGCCCAGTACTGTACTGCCGACCGTCATGTTGTACAGCGCCATATTTTCCACTCCATCCTAACGGAAACCCAGAAGGTTTTTAGTTTTTCTTGGAATAGAAACACCATAATATTAAATTAATTAATTAAGCGAGTACCAGTCAAAAGTTTGGACACACCTACTCATTCCAGGATTATTTTTTTTTTTACAATTTTCTACATTGTAGAATAATAGTGAAGACATCAAAACTATGAAATAACACATGAAATCAGTTAAGAACAGATTTATTTACAAGGACAGTCTACTCCTTTCTCCCCGTCGGGGAATTGAACCCCGGTCTCTCACATGCCCGAATTCTCTAGTACAGCAATTATTCAAGGTACTTGAGGTCACTGAGAAAGTCTGGACATGGCCTGCTCTCCCTTATGTAAGAAATTAGACACTTTCCCATGTTTCCTACAGTATGTATTGTAGGCTACGTTTACTTGTCAGACTGCATAGTCACCTAATAAACAAATGCAGGTGGCTTTTCTTCAAAATGCTTTATATGCTTTCTTACCCAAATGTGAAAGCATATACTGTATAGTACTGTATTTCTTCATCAGCATCTTTATGCTTTTGTTAATAAAATGATAAAAATCTTTCAAAATGCAGATGTTGATTTAGTTATGGATCCATCATGAATTACTATGGGAATAAATATCACTGAATTACAGAAATATTGATACAAAGTTGTCTAACGAAGGCAAACAAATTGTTGCTTACTGGAAAATACTCCTTCAAACACACGGTCACGTTGTACAGCGTCATTATGGCTATTAGCAGGGCTATATTTTGGGCTTTATAAACTTATTTTTGCCTTTATTCAGATTACAATCGCTCACCGTTATTTTTTAAAATGAAATAATCTCAAATATTGTTATATATAGCCTTCTATTCTTAAGATATGTGTTGACTGAATATAAGCAAGTGATGTCTTCTAAATAATCAACCAATCACATGGACTAATCCCATTTCAGATGGAAAACTCTCGTCTTGGATGCTGAGTGCAACGGAAACACTCCATGACATCACATGCCATGTGTACTCAACCATGTTAGATCAAAGAACAAAAGCACCCGTCCCAAATGCCCCTGGTCAAAAGTAGTGCACTATAGGGAATAGGGTGCTACCATACTTTGGACAGAGACACAGCCTTGTGCATATTGCTCCCATGCTAACCTGCAGGTGCTCAAATAGGTTGCATTTCCTGCGGACGGTCTGTTTGAGTTTGAGCCATGCTAGGTCCAGCCTCCTCTCCCTCTCCTCCCCTCTTCCCTGGCCGTTGATGGTTAGTAGCTCTCGGACTAGCTCAGGAACCCGAGACAGCACCACACACTCAGAGGCCCCCACATCATCATTAGCTTGAGCCAGGGAGGAGGAGGAGGAAGAGCCCCCATCGGTCTCTACGCCTGACTCTGACATATACGCCATGTCCTTGTCTGCTTTAATCTGTCAGTTCCTGGACAGAATATTGAATTTTATGGCGCATAGCCTCCGGACTCAGCTCTCTGCACTTCCTGTTTGGAACGTGTAGGTATTCCATCATCGCCAAGACCGCTGAGGGAAAAATGTGGAGTTTGCATTTTAGAAAAATAAAATCAACAAATCCCTCGAGGTGGTAAACAGTGGTGTTTTATTCCTCAGGGATGTAAATGGTGGTGTTTTTTCCCTCTGCTCTGCGGTTCTCTATTCCTCTTCTGACAATGCAGTGAGTTACTGCCAGTCTGACACTTCTTTCCTGTCACCGGTCTGCGATCCTGAAAACTCCCAAAGACGCTGCATCCTCTGTGAAACTGCAGCAGTCCCCAGAAACATTGGGCGTTGCTGCCCTCCCCTCCTGTTCTCATGGTAACTCTGACCAGTCCAGACTCAGAGAGCCTGATATAGTGGACTGGTCTCTTCTCCCTGCTGTCATTGTAGCTTCAGGCAAGTCACCGGGTTTTTGCACAGGCTGATGGGACGGCTTGCAGTCAGATCAGGTTGCTTTATGACTACGCTTTCTCCTTCTCTATGCTGCTCTGTGCTGCACAGGAAGGAGAGGGAGGGCAGAGGCAGAGAACGATCATTTATTCACAGGTCAAAGCCTGAGAGCTGCCCTGTCCCATCCTTTCCTGTCTGTAATCAGCTACACTTTGCCTTAGTGTTCCCATGACAAGATTAGGGCATCAGGCTACAATCTGAAACCTGTCGTCACATCTGTATACCTCTGAGGAGAACATAAATCAGGCAGGGAGGGAGCGCAAAAGGGCTGTCGTTCTCTGTTATTGCTACAACATGCAGCAGTACAGTGTTCACACAGCTAGCCAGGAGACTGGTCCCTCAACAGCTAGAGGAGGCTGAGACACTGTACCAACCAGAGACTGACACTGTACCAACAGCTAGCCAGGAGACTGGTCCCTCCAGAGAGACACACTGTACCAACAGCTAGCCAGCAGGCTGGTCCCGCCAGAGAGACACTGTACCAACAGCTAGCCAGGAGACTGGTCCCTCCAGAGAGACACTGTACAACAAGCCAGCTGGCCAGGACACTGTACCAACAGCTAGCCCTGGTCCCTCCCTTGGCCAGAGACTGGTCCTCCAGAGACACTGTACCAACAGCTAGCCAGGAGGCTGGTCCCTCCAGAGAGACACACTGTACCAACAGCTAGCCAGCCGCTGGTCTCCAGCGAGTCACTGTCAGTCAGGAGGCTGGTCTACACTGTACCAACAGGCTACTGTCCCTCCAGAGAGACACACTGCCGTTCTGCCGATATAAAAGGTCCCTCAGTCAGTCATTGGTCTAGGCACTGTACCAACAGCTAGCGACAGGCTACTGTACTGCCGTTCTGCGAGTCAGTCAGTCATTAGGTCTACGTGTAGGCTACTGTACTGCCGTTCTGCGACAGTCAGTCATTAGGTCTACGTGTAGGCTACTGTACTGCCGTTCTTCTGCTGACAGTCAGTCATTAGGTCTACACCTAGGTCACGTGTAGGCTACTGTACTGCCGTTCCGACAGTCAGTCATTAGGTCTACACCTGCGTAGCCTGAATTGATGCATCCACTGTTGTCCATGCGCGCCTCGGTCTCCGCCACTCATCTCCACCTTGACAATGTGTAAGTGTTCTCCCCAAACCACAACGCCATTTGGAGTGAAACCACCCGGTTTCCAGTCAGTTCACTCATTCGTCACGCTGACATGCAGTAATGTTAACGCTGTAGCAGACGATAGTATATTTTTGAACATGTGTTAATTGTGACGGGCTCAAGTTTTACAGGTACGGCGCCCCACCACTATTTATTTTACCAAGACGCCGTACCAGACCGCCTTACTTTCATACATTATAAATGTCCCCCCGAGTGTAACGGTAACAGAAGACTGCTGTGTGTTGCAGACTGATGCAGATACCCAGCATGACGGCGATGCTGTGGTGGTACTCGGGTTACAAAAGGCTGCTGGGCAATGTAGTCCAACCACGACACACTGGGCAGATAGTGTGTGCGCGTGTCAGAGCTCTTTGAAGACACCTTCACAGCCAAAAGACATGCCAGCGTAGTCAGAGCTATTTTTGAAGACACCTTCACAGCCAAAAGACATGCCAACCAATCACCAACAACACAGATAACATGATCCCTCCAAATGTGAATATGCTAATTTTAAGAGACTGAACCAGGGGAATATTTACTGTCTAACATACTGCATAACACAATGGGACTGAACCAGGGGAATATTTACTGTCTAACATACTGAACCAGGGGAATATTTACTGTCTAACATACTGCATAACACAATGGGACTGAACCAGGGGAATATTTACTGTCTAACATACTGCATAACACAATGGGACTGAACCAGGGGAATATTTACTGTCTAACATACTGCATATCAACACTATGGGACTGAACTTTATTTAAAAAGGCAAGTCAGTGTTTACAATGACGGCCTGCCCCGTTAAAACCTGGACAATTGGGCACCGCCCTATGGGACACAGCCTGGATTCGAACCAGAGGCTGTAGTGAACGTATCAGATGCAGTGCCTTAGACAGCTGTGCCACTCGGGAAATAACAGTGGGCCCTGACCTCTGGCACCTGTCCTGCTCCAGACCTAATCTAGAACACTTGATCCTAATAATTAAGTAGAATCAGGTAACTACAGTTGGAGTGAAAACCTACAGGAGGGTCTCTCTCCAGGAACAGGGTTGGAATTAAAACCTACAGGAGGGCCTCTCTCCTGGAACAGGGTTGGAGTGAAAACCTACAGGAGGGTCTCTCTCCAGGAACAGGGTTGGAGACCCTGGTATAGGATATGACACTCACGTGGAACTTGCATGGCGCAGCGAGTTGTGGGTTGGACCCTCCTAGTGTGTCTCTGAAGCAGTCAGTGAAGGGTAGTAACAGACCCATGGCCAGAATCCGAGAACACAGCTTCTCAGCTTCCTCTGGCTGGGCATCTTCCTGTTGTAGGAACAACTTCTCTAGGAGAGTACGACCTGGAGGTAGAGAGAGAGACATCAATATTACTAGTCTAACAACTTCTCTAGCAGAGTACGACCAGGAGTTAGAGACATCAATATTACTACAGTCTAACAACTTCTCTAGGAGAGTACGACCTGGAGGTAGAGAGAGAGACATCAATATTACTAGTCTAACAACTTCTCTAGCAGAGTACGACCAGGAGTTAGAGACAATATTACTACAGTAGACCTAGAGTCAACCAGACATACGTGTGTGTGTTTTATATATATATTTTTTTAAACACGTCCCTTTTGCAGTACCCTGTCATTCAAAGATAATTAGTAAAAATCCAAATAACTTCACAGATCTTCATTGTAAAAGGTTTAAACACTGTTTCCCATGCTTGTTCAATGAACCATAAACAATTAATGAACATGCACCTGTGGAACGGTCGTTAAGACACCAACAGCTTACAGACGGTAGGCAATTAAGGTCACAGTTATGAATATTTGGACACTAAAGAGGCCTTTCTACTGACTTGAAAAACACCAACAGAAAGATGCCCAGGGTCCCTGCTCATCTGTGTGAACATGCCTTAGACATGCTGCAAGGAGGCATGAGGACTGCAAATGTGGCCAGGGCAGACCACATGTAACACCTGCACAGGATCGGTACATCTGAACATCACACCTGCGGGACAGGTACAGGATAGCAACAACTGCCTGAGTTACACCAGGAACGCACAATCCCTCCATCAGTGCTCAGACTGTCTGCAATGGGCTGAGAGAGGCTGGACTGAGGGCTTGTAGGCCTGTTGTAAGGCAGGTCCTCACCAGACATCACCGACAACAGCATCGTCTATGGGCACAAACCCACCATCGCTGGACCAGACAGGACTGGCAAAGTGCTCTTCACTGACGAGTCACGGTTTTGTCTCACCAGGTGTGATGGTCGGATTTACATTTATCATCGAAGGAATGAGCATTACACCGAGGCCTGTACACTGGAGCGGGATCCAGTTGGAGATAGAGGGTCTGTCATGGTCTGGGGCGGTATGTCGCATCATAGGACTGAGCTTGTTGTCATTGCAGGCAATCTCAACGCTGTGCGATACAGGGAAGACATCCTCCTCCCTCATGTGGTACCCTTCCTGCAGGCTCATCCTGACATGACCCTCCAGCATGACAATGCCACCCCCCATACTGTTCATTCTGTGCGTGACTTCCTACAAGACAGGAATGCCATGGCCAGCGAAGAGCCCGGATATAAATCCCATTGAGCACTTTTGGGACCTGTTGGAATGGAGGGTGAGGGCTAGGGCCTGTCATGACGTTGGCCTGGGGGTAGGTTTATGACAGTCATAAATACCTCTCCCCCCTTTTTCCTCGCTCTACCCTACTGATGTGACATTTAAAAATCCCTTGGTTAACAGAGATTCTGGGAACATCAGAAGGTGGGGGGAAATGAACTATATTCTGGTAATCCGACCAATTGAACATTTGCGGTGGTACTTAATGAATATGATGTCAGTTCGGTTGTCATCTGAGACATTCTCAACAATGATAGGATGACAAACTCGACAGTGGAAAATCCGCACATTGTAGTTATCGAATTCACATGGAATATTATTCAATTTAAATGTTTGAATATAAAATTATTGGTGAAAAGTTTAAATGTAATTTTAGCTTCCAAATAAGAGATTTGGGTTTTCATAAGGTTAGGGCTCTGCTCAATCAGTGGCCCGACCCCTGTGAACAGACATGGGCTGTAAACTATGAAAACACACCCTTCTCCCACCACTATATAAAGCCTTGACGAAAATGTAACCTGTTCCGAGGATGTGAGGACGTTAAAAGGACTAACATGTCCTGTTCCTGGTACATTAGGATGACGATCCAATGTCTGAATGGTTCAGATAATAACTACAGAATGAAGCCAACCTCAGCGTGAGCTTTGGTTGCGAATGGTATGAACTTTGAACTCTTATCCACTACAGAAGTGATACCTCCTAGCCGTTGAGTTAGCAACAGCAGCTGAAAACGTGGGCTTGGAAAGAACAGACAGAGTATCCCGTCTACCACACAATGACGTTAGTACAACGTTTCCCGTTCACCACCAGAAACACTCTTCAAAGGACAAAGAACTCGGTTTGTCAACACGGCCTTCCATCTACCACCAACCTAACGAAGCGCAGCTCAGAGTAAATATTTATTTCCTTTTCCAAATTGGTGGTAATTTAGAATGCATAAGATACTGTATTTACGAAGCACAGCTTCTCCCTTTTTCCCCTCAGTCTTCCCGCTCTTTCACTCAAACCCAGCCCCTTTTCTTTGTGTAACCAGCTGTCATATCTGCTCCGTCCGCTAGGGACGTTTTCCTTTATGACGTAATTTGTAATCAAGGTATGATTAATTCTGTGTATATGTAATTCTGTGTGATTAGTTAGGTATTTAGTAAATAAATAGTTAAACCCAATGTTGTATTGCTGATTCAACTTGTTAGCCAGGGTTCGTGAAGATAACCAAGAATTTACAACTTTCAGATGAGACGGACATAAGGTGACGATTAATATTGACTGTTTTCGACGTAAAATATTACTAGGTCTTTAAGAGTTTATTCGGAAGATAACTGCTCTATAAATATTATTTTGTGGAGCCCCGACTTTCTAGTTAATTACATTTACATGATTAGCTCAATCAGGTAATATTAATTATAGAGAAAGGATAATATAGACCGGCATGTCATATCACTTAATCCGGCATAGGCAAAGACACGACAGGCCCCCTCAGAAATGTCTGGGAACTTGCAGGTGCCTTGGTGAAAGAGTTGGGTAACATCTCACAACAAGAACTGGCAAATCTGGTGCAGTCCATGAGGAGATGCACTGCAGTACTTAATGCAGCTGGTGGCCACACCAGATACTGACTGTTCCTTTTTACCACCCCCCCTCCCCCCCTTGTTCAGGCTCAGATTTGTCCAGTTTGTCTCAGTTGTTGTATCTTATGTTCATTCAAATATTTACACATGTTAAGTTTGCTGAAAATAAACACAGTTGAGTGAGAGGACAGTTATTTTTTTGCTGAGTATCTCTTTTCCTTCCTCCTCCCATGGCACTTCAACTTGACAGCGTGTTAAATGAATAAAGTCTGAAGGTGATACTTCTTTAGTGCTGATAACAAGCTCCGCCAGCCAGAAGAGTCTGCCGCCAGCCAGAAGAGTCTGCCGCCAGCCAGAAGAGTCTGCCGCCAGGGTGGCGACGTCAGAATAGTCTATATAGAAGCCTGTAAAAGACTAGCAGCAACCCTACATTCTAAAAGTATGGAATAGAGAAGAAAATGTTTTACATATCCCGCCTAAAGGTTCTAGCCATCCCGCCTAAAGGTTCTAGAGCCATCCCGCCTAAAGGTTCTAGAGCCATCCCGCCTAAAGGTTCTAGAGCCATTCTAAAGAGCCATCCCGCCTAAAGGTTCTAGAGCCATCCCGCCTAAAGGTTCTAGAGCCATCCCTAAAGGTTCCTAAAGGTTCTAGAGCCATCCCGCCTAAAGGATTTTAGGATGGTGGGAGGAGACTGGAATAGAAGAACACACTGTATATAGAGAGGCACATTCCCTGAAGGATAACATCCATATACCAGAAACCCAAAAGCCAAAATGGCAACCAGCCACATGGTGATATCGACATGCATTTTAACACGAGCACAAACACACAACAAAGTGAATGGGTCAACAAGGCTCTAGTTATGTCCTCTCCTCTGTCATCAGTCCTGTCTATTTCTCCAGTTCAGTAGAGCTGCTGAACCAACAGGGCTAATTATATTACAGCTGGCCCATTAGTTAATATGGACAGAACTAATGAATAGCCTTTTAAAAAAACGCCACCACTGGTTGTCATGACACCCAAGCTGCATCTGAAATGGCACCCTGTTCCCTATGTAGTGCACTACATTTGACCAGGACTCATAGGGTTCCAGTCAACAGTAGTGCACTATGAAGGGCTCTGGTCAACAGTAGTGTTCTATATAGGGAATAGGGCACTGATCAACAGTAGTGTTCTATATAGGGAATAGGGCCCTGGTCAACAGTAGTGTTCTATATAGGGAATAGGGCCCTGGTCAACAGTAGTGTTCTATATAGGGAATAGGGGGCCATTAGAGACTAAGTCAAAATAAGACTACTAAAGAGGCAATGATGCATGGCCTATCACCACCCCTGGTTGTCATGACACCCCGATATTACGGGATATGATCTGGGGCCTATTCAGGACGATGTACCATTACAGGCCTTTCAGATAGAATTGTATGACGTAGAGCAGATCGACTGTCAGAGAATAGGGAAATATACCATCAGATCCTTTCATTGTATTTCTATCTACAGATCAGAACATGTCATCACTAAATTCCCCACTGGTAAGCAGCACTTTGGGTCGCTGCTGAAGTAGCTACAGCACTCCTGAAGTAATTCAAAGACGCCCATTCTGAGGATTAGAGTCAGAATATAATTTTACAGTAGCTGGCAGGAGAAGGGGGGAGATAATAAAGATTTAGAGAGGAGAGCAGTTCTAATAGAGGGGTGAGTAGAAGAGCTGCTCATGAACTGTGTGATGACACACGCTCCATCGACTCCAACGGGGTGGAGGTCGACAGCTATAGACGGGGAGGTAATAGCGTGGCTATAGACGGGTAAAACGCAGACTAAAGGGTCCTTTTCCAACAATGCGGTTAAAGATAGCGTGGCTATAGACGGGGAGAGAGCGTGGCTAATAGCGTGGCTATAGACGGGGAGGTAATAGCGTGGCTATAGACGGGGAGGTAATAGCGTGGCTATAGACGGGGAGGTAATAGCGTGGCTATAGACGGGGAGGAGCGTGGCTATAGACGGGGAGGTAATAGACGCGTGGCTATAGACGGGGAGGTAATAGCGTGGCTATAGACGGGGAGGTAATAGCGTGGCTATAGACGGGGAGGTAATAGCGTGGCTATAGACGGGGAGGTAATAGCGTGGCTATAGACGGGGGGGAGGTAATAGCGTGGCTATAGACGGGGAGGTAATAGCGTGGCTATAGACGGGGAGGTAATAGCGTGGCTATAGACGGGGAGGTAATAGCGTGGCTATAGACGGGGAGGTAATAGCGTGGCTATAGACGGGGAGGTAATAGCGTGGCTATAGACGGGGAGTAATAGCGTAATAGCGGGGAGGTAATAGCGTGGCTATAGACGGGGAGGTAATAGCGTGGCTATAGACGGGGAGGTAATAGCGTGGCTATAGACGGGGAGGTAATAGCGTGGCTATAGACGGGGAGGTAATAGCGTGGCTATAGACGGGGAGGTAATAGCGTGGCTATAGACGGGGAGGTAATAGCGTGGCTATAGACGGGGAGGTAATAGCGTGGCTATAGACGGGGAGGTAATAGCGTGGCTATAGACGGGGAGGTAATAGCGTGGCTATAGACGGGGAGGTAATAGCGTGGCTATAGACGGGGAGGTAATAGCGTGGCTATAGACGGGGAGGTAATAGCGTGGCTATAGACGGGGAGGTAATAGCGTGGCTATAGACGGGGAGTAATAGCGTGGCTATAGACGGGGGGAGGTAATAGCGTGGCTATAGACGGGGGAGCGTGGGTAATAGCGTGGCTATAGACGGGGAGGCTATACGGGGAGGTAGCGTGGCTATAGACGGGGAGGTAATAGCGTGGCTATAGACGGGGAGGTAATAGCGTGGCTATAGACGGGGAGGTAATAGCGTGGCTATAGGTAATAGCGTGGCTATAGACGGGGGAGGTAATAGCGTGGCTATAGACGGGGAGGGAGGTAATAGCGTGGCTATAGACGGGGACCAGGTAATAGCGTGGCTATAGGCTATAGACGGGGAGGTAATAGCGTGGCTATAGACGGGGGAGGTAATAGCGTGGCTATAGACGGGGAGGTAATAGCGTGGCTATAGACGTGGCTATAGGGGAGGTAATAGCGTGGCTATAGACGGGGGGAGGCTATACAGGGGAGGTAAGCGTGGCTATAGACGGGGAGGTAATAGCGTGGCTATAGCGTGGCTATAGGGGAGGTAATAGCGTGGCTATAGACGGGGAGGTAATAGCGTGGCTATAGACAGGGGGAGGTAATAGCGTGGCTATAGACAGGGGAGGTAATAGCGTGGCTATAGACAGGAGGAGGTAATAGCGTGGCTATAGACAGGGAGTACCAGGTAATAGCGTGGCTATAGACAGGAGTACCAGGTAATAGCGTGGCTATAGACGGGAGTACCAGGTAATAGCGTGGCTATAGACAGGGAGTACCAGGTAATAGCGTGGCTATAGACAGGGAGTACCAGGTAATAGCGTGGCTATAGACAGGAGTACCAGGTAATAGGAGTGGCTATAGACAGGAGTACCAGGTAATAGCGTGGCTATAGACAGGGAGTACCAGGTAATAGCGTGGCTATAGACAGGAGTACCAGGTAATAGCGTGGCTATAGACAGGACAGGAGTACCAGGGGACAGGGAGTACCAGGTAGCGTGGCTATAGACAGGCAGTACCAGGTAATAACGTGGCTATAGACAGGAGTACCAGGTAATAACGTGGCTATAGACAGGAGTACCAGGTAATAGCGTGGCTATAGACAGGGAGTACCAGGTAATAGCGTGGCTATAGACGGGAAGTACCAGGTAATAACGTGGCTATAGACGGGGAGGTAATAAGGTACCAGGTAATAACTATAACAGGAGTACCAGGTAATAACATGGCTATATACAGGGAGTACCAGGTAATAACATGGCTATATACAGGAAGTACCAGGTAATAACATGGCTATATACAGGAGTACCAGGTAATAACATCACTATATACAGGAAGTACCAGATAATAACATGCCTATATATTTTGTCACGTTTTTGTTATTTTTGGTGTTCGGCGGGTATTTTGTCAGCTGTTCGAGCACATTCGATTTTGTCTTGAACCAAGCCGAAGTTCGGTAGCCAACGACTATGCCCCCTTTGTCGGTGATTGGTCAACAGTAGGGATTCTTCAATGAAGTGTTTGTTGTAATTCAATAACAAGACGACTCGTTTAAATGTTGCCCCTTGAGAAATAATGCACCAAGCAGTTAGACGGCAAGACACGCTCCGCAAAAACGTCAAATAATTCGATTTCTAATGTTCTTAGATTCATTTGGACTATTTTGAGTAAGTGTACTTGTTGCTACAGGGTCTCAAGTGTGAAAAATAGACTATTTTCTCTTGTATTTCGAGAAAAGATATTTTAAGTATACAACCACAGGCGCTTTTTTCCCTCGCTAGTAAAGATCTGCAAGGATCAAACAATCTGTCTGCTGACGCCTTAAAAGGCACCTCACTTCTATTGATGAGCATGAAAGCTCTGTCTGTCACCCCCTCCCCCATACACACCATGCTCTGCACAACACACTAATCACCACGTTTCCATGGTGTTGGCTAAGGGTGCGTGTGTGTGTGTGTGTGTGTGTGTGTGTGTGTGTGTTCACACCAACAATAAATGTGCTATCCTGGAGCCAAAGCTCACAGCTCATACAAACTACAAATAAATTAACATCTTGTCAGTTCTCAGACTCCTGTCTAGTGACATGCATCAGAAACCCTTTGAAGCACAGACGTAAAACTCATTCCACTGAGGGTCGAGTGTCTGTAGGTTCTCACTCCTACTCCTACCTTGTACTTGGTTGATGAATTAAGGTCAGTAATTAGTAAAACAACTCCCCCTCACCTGGTGGTTCAGGTCTGAATTGAAGGGAAAGACCAGCAGGCTCTAGGCCCTACATGGAATGAGTTTGACATCCCTGCTTTAAAGCATGAAATATTAACCTTGCCCAGCCAAGACCAGGGACGAGGAGGGACGGACCGACCGAGAGGTCACGACAGGAGGGAGCAAAGGGTCACGTCAAGAGGGAGCGACCGCCCGGCCAAAGGGTCACGTCAAGAGGGAGCGACCGCCCGGCCAAAGGGTCACGTCAAGAGGGAGCGACCGCCCGGCCAAAGGGTCACGTCAAGAGGGAGCGACCGCCCAGCCACGTCAGGAGGGGAGGAAGGGAGCGACAGACCGAGGGGTCAGGGAGGAAGGGAGCGACCAACCGAGGGGTCAGGGAGGGAGGACTCTGTCTCCTGTCACCCTCTCCAGTAGAAACACGTTTAATTTGGTCTGACCGTCCGAGGGAGAGCTCTTTTCTGTCTTCCATTAGTTCAGAGTTAGAGAGCTGAGGCCCAAAACAAAGATCACTGTCCCTCTTCGCCAACTGACCACAACACATCTCAATAGCCACTGCTGTTTGTTTATGCTAAGCAGGAATGAACTGTCCAGGCCAAATACTGTCTATCATTCATACTACTGTAGCCACGTCTAGACGGACTGGTTACTGTAGCCACGTCTAGACGGACTGGTTACTGTAGCCACGTCTAGACGGACTGGTTACTGTAGCCACGTCTAGACGGACTGGTTACTGTAGCCACGTCTAGACGGACTGGTTAAGTAGTAGTTACTGTCTAGACGGACTAGTTAAGTAGTAGTTACTGTCTAGACGGACTAGTTAAGTAGTAGTTACTGTCTAGACGGACTAGTTAAGTAGTAGTTACTGTCTAGACGGACTAGTTAAGTAGTAGTTACTGTCTAGATGGACTAGTTAAGTAGTAGATACTGTCTAGATGGACTAGTTAAGTAGTAGTTAGTCTAGATGGACTAGTTAAGATGGACTAGTTAAGTATACTGTCTAGCTGGACTAGTTAAGTAGTAGTTACTGTCTAGCTGGACTAGTTAAGTAGTAGTTACTGTCTAGCTGGACTAGTTAAGTAGTAGTTACTGTCTAGCTGGACTAGTTAAGTAGTAGTTACTGTCTAGCTGGACTAGTTAAGTAGTAGTTACTGTCTAGCTGGACTAGTTAAGTAGTAGTTACTCTCTAGCTGGACTAGTTAATTAGTAGTTACTGTCTAGCTGGACTAGTTAATTAGTAGTTACTGTCTAGATGGAATAGTTAAGTAGTAGTTACTGTCTAGATGGAATAGTTAAGTAGTAGTTACTGTCTAGATGGAATAGTTAAGTAGTAGTTACTGTCTAGATGGAATAGTTAAGTAGTAGTTACTGTCTAGATGGAATAGTTAAGTAGTAGTTACTGTCTAGATGGAATAGTTAAGTAGTAGTTACTGTCTAGATGGAATAGTTAAGTAGTAGTTACTGTCTAGATGGAATAGTTAAGTAGTAGTTACTGTCTAGATGGAATAGTTAGCACATCCTAGACATCTAAACATCTAAATAGACAGGAGAAAATAACATTGAAATAACCAGGTGGATAATTATACTCATTGCTTGATTGCTATTCAGAACAGAGCCATGAATATTGTGAACATGGGTAAGATGAGAACTTGAGTTTTGTTCTGTTTCTACCAAACAGACTGCCAAGTGTGCAGCATGAAACAAGGACACAGTGAGGAGAAATCCCTTAACACAGCAGCTACCCTACACTGTAGTCCCCCAACAGCAGCTACCCTACACTGTAGTCCCCCGACAGCAGCTACCCTACACTGTAGTCCCCCAACAGCAGCTACCCTACACTGTAGTCCCCCAACAGCAGCTAGTCCCCCAACAGCAGCTACCCTACACTGTAGTCCCCCAACACAGCAGCTACCCTACACTGTAGTCCCCCAACAGCAGCTACCCTACACTGTAGTCCCCCAACAGCAGCTACCCTACACTGTAGTCCCCCAACAGCAGCTACCCTACACTGTAGTCCCCCAACAGCAGCTAGCCTCCACACTGTAGTCCCCCAACAGCAGCTACCCTACACTGTAGTCCCCCAACAGCAGCTACCCTACACTGTAGTCCCCCAACAGCAGCTACCCTACACTGTAGTCCCCCAACAGCAGCTACCCTACACTGTAGTCCCCCAACAGCAGCTACCCTACACTGTAGTCCCCCAACAGCAGCTACCCTACACTGTAGTCCCCTGTAGTCCCCAACAACAGCGGCTACCCTCCACACTGTAGTCCCCCAACAGCAGCTACCCTCCACACTGTAGTCCCCCGACAGCAGCTACCCTACACTGTAGTCCCCCGACAGCAGCTACCCTACACTGTAGTCCCCCGACAGCAGCTACCCTCCACACTGTAGTCCCCGACAGCAGCTAGCCTCCACACTGTAGTCCCCCGACAGCGGCTACCCTACACTGTAGTACACTGTAGTCCCCCGACAGCGGCTACCCTACACTGTAGTCCCCCGACAGCGGCTACCCTACACTGTAGTCCCCCGACAGCGGCTACCCTACACTGTAGTCCCCCGACAGCAGGCTACCCTACACTGTAGTCCCCCGACAGCGGCTACCCTACACTGTAGTCCCCCGACAGCGGCTACCCTACACTGTAGTCCCCCGACAGCGGCTACCCTACACTGTAGTCCCCCGACAGCGGCTACCCTACACTGTAGTCCGACAGCGGCTAGTCCCCCGCACACTGTAGTCCCCAACAACAGCGGCTAGCACACTGTAGTCCCAGCACACTGTAGCACACTGTAGTCCGACAGCGGCTAGCCCGCACACTGTAGTCCCCCCCGACAGCGGCTAGCCCGCACACTGTAGTCCCCCGACAGCGGCACTGTAGTCCCCCAACAGCGGCTACCCCGCACACTGTAGTCCCCCGCACACTGTACACTGTAGTCCCCCCCCGACAGCGGCTAGCCCGCACACTGTAGTCCCCCGACAGCGGCTAGCCCGCACACTGTAGTCCCCCGACAGCGGCTAGCCCGCACACTGTAGTCCCCCGACAGCGGCTAGCCCGCACACTGTAGTCCCCCGACAGCGGCTAGCCCGCACACTGTAGTCCCCCGACAGCGGCTAGCCCGCACACTGTAGTCCCCCGACAGCGGCTAGCCCGCACACTGTAGTCCCCCGACAGCGGCTAGCCCGCACACTGTAGTCCCCGACAGCGGCTAGCCCGCCACACACACTGTAGTCCCCCCGACAGCGGCTAGCCCGCACACTGTAGTCCCCGACAGCGGCTAGCCCACACACCCGCACAGTCCCCCGACAGCGGCTAGCCCGCACACTGTAGTCCGACAGCGGCTAGCCCGCACACTGTAGTCCGACAGCGGCTAGCCCGCACACTGTAGTCCCCCAACAGCGGCTAGCCCGCACACTGTAGTCCGACAGCGGCTAGCCCGCACACTGTAGTCCGACAGCGGCTAGCCCGCACACTGTAGTCCCCCGACAGCGGCTAGCCCGCACACTGTAGTCCGACAGCGGCTAGCCCGCACACTGTAGTCCGACAGCGGCTAGCCCGCACACTGTAGTCCGACAGCGGCTAGCCCGCACACTGTAGTCCGACAGCGGCTAGCCCGCACACTGTAGTCCCACAACAGCGGCTAGCCTCCACACTGTAGTCCCACAACAGCGGCTAGCCTCCACACTGTAGTCCCACAACAGCGGCTAGCCTCCACACTGTAGTCCCACAACAGCGGCTAGCCTCCACACTGTAGTCCCACAACAGCAGCTAGCCTCCACACTGTAGTCCCACAACAGCGGCTAGCCTCCACACTGTAGTCCCACAACAGCAGCTAGCCTCCACACTGTAGTCCCACAACAGCAGCTAGCCCGCACACTGTAGTCCCCCAACAGCGGCTAGCCCGCACACTGTAGTCCCCCAACAGCGGCTAGCCCGCACACTGTAGTCCCCCAACAGCGGCTAGCCTGCACACTGTAGTACCAGAACAGCTTTTGCAGGCGCAGACGCTCTTATACTTTATTTCATTATTTAACCTTTATTTAACCTTTATTTAACTAGGCAAGCCAGTTAATTTAAGAACAAATTCTTATTTACAATAACGGCCTACCGGGAACAGGGGTTTACTGCCTTGTTCAGGGGCAGAACGACAGATTTTTACCTTGTCAGCTCGGGGATTCGATTACTGTCCCGACGCTCTAACCACTAGACTACCTGCCGCCCAATCACAATACTCTGTCCCTTACACAGAGCGATTGACATATTTGGTACTTTTTCCATCACAACATAAAAAACAAAATCAAAACCTTGTGAAAGAGGCCTTTGGAGAGTCCCTGTGAAAATAAAGGAATAGAACTCACCGGTGAAGATGTCGTGGAAGCTACAGGTAGACACGTGTCCGGCGGAGGATCTCCGTGTGGCACACAGGGGCTGACTGCCCCCCCTCAGCCTGTCCTCCGACCCTCCGTACCCCTCCAGGTAGTCTGCTGATCCTGCCTTGATGGGGCGCTCCCTGTCCAGCTCCTCGGTCCAGTCCGCGGACCAGCTGAGGGGACCTGCGATGCTGTGGGAGCGCTGTCGTCTAACCCTCCACTTCTCTGTGCGATGTCCCAGGTCGTGGCAGCGCTGGCGGAACAAGGGGCTCCGTGAGGGCGAGGTGCCTGGGGAGCCAGAGAGTTGCCTGGTGGTGGTCTTGATGTAAGAAGGGTAAATGGGAGGGTAGGGTTTGACTGTGGGGCTGGTGCCTGAGGAAGAGTGGTTGTAGGATGGAAGGGTGGAGGTCAGGGTGGACTTGAGGAGACGCATGGCCAGGCTAGGGCTCTCCTGAGAGGGCCAAGGGGAGAAGGACACGCTGCTCTTCCTTCTCTGGGTGATCAGAGGGTCGTCGGCAGGCTCAGAGCACCTCAGATCCCCCCTGCTAAGACACTCCAGGGACTCAACGCTGACTGCAGCCCCCACCCCTGCCCCCACCCAGTCCCCCACCCTCCCCTCTTCCTCGGAGGCATTGCCAGAGCTCAGGTCTATGTCCTCGTGGCTCGTGGTCGCATCACTGTGACTAAGGCTCTCGGCTGACAGGGGAGGCATGTCCAGGTCATTCTCCTCCTCCTCCTCCTCCTCCTCTTCCTCCACCTCCTCCAACACCTCCTTCTCCTCTCTGAGGGGAGACTCCACAGCGCTCTCAAAGGAGGCTGTGAGGTCTGGGAAGCTGGTAACGCTGGTTGTCTTGGTAACATGGCCGTTCGTCTGGGCAGTGGGGGGCTGAGAGAGGGGCTGAGTGTTACCGTTAACCTCCTGGCAGCTCAATGCCTCCTCCGCCTGCTCCTCCTCCTGCTCCTTTGTCCCAGAGAAAGAGGAGGAGGCACAAAGGGCTGGTTCTGTTTCAGCCCCTCTCAGCTCCCAGTTGAGTTCCTCTGTAGCAGTGGTAGCTCCCCTCTCCTCCTCCACCGCCTCCTCCTCCTCCCCATCCAGAGACCGTTTAGAAAGCAGGCCATTCTCCCGGCCAGTGACGGGGGCTGCCTCTGGGGCAGAGAGAGGCTCCGGTGGGGGGGTTTGTTCAGTGGGACTGGGGGTAGTTATAACCTCGTCAGACCTCTGTTTCCTCCACCCTCCTCCCCAACCCAGCTCTTCACTCAGCTCAGCGGTGGAGATAATCACCCCCTGCTGTAGTCTAATAGCCTGCTGGATGTCGGCTAGCAGGTCCTCTTGTTCTGCAGCTGAGTGAAAGCTATAGATGTCCGGGTCTGAACCAGAGCTGCTCCTCTTTCTCTGTTCAACCTCCCCTGCTGGTCTGGAACAGTGTCCGCGGTCGCCCCCGTGGGCTGCAGGCTCTCCCCGTGGGCTGCCGGCTCTCCCCGTGGGCTGCCGGCTCTCCCCCGTGGGCTGCCGGCTCTCCCCTGTGATACAACCATGACTCCTAGCACCATGCCCATCACCAGGCTCTGCTGGTCCCTCGGTGTCAGATTGGCCCAGCTCGTCAGCTGACAGAGAGAGATCTGGTGTTTTGGTGTGAGCAGAGTGAGCGGAGTCCAGCTCGTTCTGAGACGACAACACATCCTCCCTGGATCCCCCTGTCGATCCCTTCCCCTTTAGATTCTTCCTCTTCCTGATAGAGAACACAGAGGATTTAGACTCCTTCTTATTCTTCTTCTCGTCTCCTCCTCCTTTGCCATGTTTTCCGTGGGATTTCTTGCCGTGGTGAAATCCTTTGTTTGTGCCGTCAGCGTGACGGGGCTCCCCGGTGGCATGTTCTGCTGCGTCCTGTCCGTGTCCGTCCCCCTCTTTCCCCTTCTTCTGCTTCCCCTCCTGGTTCCCCATGATGCTGAATCTCAGCCTCCACTTCTGTCTGGCGCCGAGACTCAGGCCATGTCTTTGAAAACAGCTGCCATTTTCTCTGCTGCTCCTCCGTCTACGTCTGCGTAGCTGCTGCGAGGCTGTGATGCTGCTTTCCCGTGACGACGATGAGAGGAGCACTGCTGATGATGCGAAGACGACGTACGCCTGCTCTCGCTCTCCTCCTCCCTGCGCCAGTGCGATATCTCCCTTCTCTTCTCCCTCCCCTCCCTGCTCCCCTTCTCCCCCTCCTCCCTGCAGCCTCTTTCCATGCGCCTGCTCTCTCTCCCGTCTCACTCTCCTCCTCTCCATCTGCTGCTCTGCATAATGTGCTGAGCCTAGCAGGGCAGGAGGAAGAGAAACAGCCTTCAGAAACAACAGTAGAAGAGGTCTCCGCCGGCTGCCTCCTCGCCAGGGGTAGAGAAAACCATGGCTGGTGAGTTGGGTACTGGCTGGGCTCTAGGGAGAGGTGGTTGCTGTGACAGAGAGTCTGGCGGGGAGAACGGGTGTTATAAGGACTATAGCGGAGAGTGTGTCTGTTATAGGGGCTGCGGCAGGGAGTCTGGCTGCGGCAGGGGCTGTGAAGGGGAGTGCGGCTGGGAGTGTTGCCATTATAGGGGCTGTGACAGGGAGTCTGACGGGGAGTCTGGCTGTTATAGGGGCTGTGACGGGGAGTCTGGCTGTTATAGGGGCTGTGACGGGGAGTCTGATGGGGATTGTGTCTGTTTGTACTCGTATTGAACAGGCACACAGTTCTCCCTGTGAAAGGAGTCCTGACAATGCTCTCCCTCAGCACAGGGATGTGGTTTTCTATAGTCTGGATGGTGCGCATGGTGAAGTCTTGATGCTGGGGACAGTTCTCCCAGTGATGGTGTCTGGAGAAAAACAGGATACGATAAATATGATTAATTACACAAATTCAAAAGTTGAGTCACTTAGAAATCACTCCTGTGTTCCAATGGCACATTGTTTATTAGCCTTTTAAAAATGATAAACTTGGATTTTCTAACACAACGTGCCATTGGAACACAGGAGTGATGGTTGCCTGCCGCCCCCCCGGGTTGTGCCGTGTCGGAGATCTTTGTGGGTTATACTCGGCCTTGTCTCGGGATGGTAAGTTGGTGGTTGAAGATATCCCTCTAGTGGTGTGGGAGCTGTGCTTTGGCAAAGTGGGTAGGGTTATATCCTGCCTGTTTGGCCCTGTCCGGGGGTATCGTCGTACAGGGTCACAGTGTCTCCTGACCCCTCCTTTCTCAGCCTCCAGTATTTATGCTGTAGTAGTTTGTGTCGGGGGTCTAGGGTCAGTTTGTTAAAGCTGGAGTACTCTCCTGTCTTATCCGGTGTCCTCTGTGAATTTAAGTATGCTCTCTCTAATTCTCTCTCTCTCTCTCTCCCTCTCTCTCGGAGGACCTGAGCCCTAGAACCATGCCTCAGGACTACCTGGCATGATGAATCCTTGTTGTCCCCAGTCCACCTGGCCGTGCTGCTGCTCCAGTTTCAACTGTTCTGCCTGTGATTATTATTATTTGACCATGCTGGTCATTTATGAACATTTGAACATCTTGACCATGTTCTGTTATAATCTCCACCCGGCACAGCCAGAAGAGGACTGGCCACCCCTCAGCCTGGTTCCTGTAAGAAGGGCTATATAAATAGATTTGATTGATACTGATAAATGGGCCTCTGTACGCCTACCCAGATATTCCATTAAAAATCTGCCGTTTCCAGCTACAATAGTCATTTACAACATTAACAATGTCTACACTGTATTTCTGATCAATTTGAAGTTATTTTAAAAAGTGCTTTAAAAAACAAGTTTTTTTCAGTTTTTCAAACTTTTGAACAGTAGTGTATTTATTTATTTAAAAAAAAAAAATTAATCGACCAGCCACTCAGATTTTTTTTATGCCAACCAACAAATTTTTGTTCGCTATAATTACACCAACAAAACACAAAAAGCTGATTCGCATACAATACAATAAAACGTATAATTAGTATGAAGTCGTGGTACACTGATTGATATAGGACTCTGTCAGGCCTCTCTGGGATGATAAGCGTCAGGTATAGTTCAATTCAATCTGTACTGAAGCCTGTTTGATGGTTCGTTGGAGGGCAGGATTTCTTATTAGAATCCCGCACCTTGAAAGCCCTTTAGCTCAGTGTGGATGTTGCCTATAATCCATGGCTTCTGGTTGGGGTATGTAGGTACGGTCACTGTGGGGACGACGTCATCAATGCCCTTATTGATAAAGCCAGTGACTGGTGTGGTGTACTCCTCAATGCCATCTGAAGAATCCCGGAACATGTTCCAGTCTGTGCTACCAAAACAGTCCTGTAGTTTATCTGCTTCATCTGACCACTTTTTTTATAGACCGAGTCACTGGTGCTTCCTGCTTTAATTTTTGCTTGTAAGCAGAAATCAGGAGGATATAATTATATTCAGATTTGCCAAATGGCGGGCGAGCTTTGTACACTGCTCAACAAAATAAAAGGAACACTTAAACAACACAATGTAACTCCAAGTCAATCACACTTCTGTTTAGGCGTAAAACTGCTGCCATTTCTCCCTGCGCCAGAAGAAGAACCGTCTGTCAAATGTTTTCCATTAACAAACATATTGTATTTTCAGCAACCAAAAGACAAACAAAAAGAACAGATCTACCGCTTTCTTAGACTTGCTCGCAATGAAAATGACAGATCTATAACTCACATTTCTACGTGCATTTTGTAGGGTCGCCAACAAAGTTCTATAAAGAGCTCTTAGCGGTCAAACAGGGAAACGGTTCCTATAGTTTTTCTACCATTCATTTCAGAAACACTTAAAATAAGGGCTGTGTTTCGTGTAGACTCACCCCGGCTTGGCATTTTTGATAACCATGTAAATCGCTCTCGGACAAAGTGACTTATTAGTCTATATTTACTCAGATTCAAAAATGATAATTAGCATCAAAGTAGACATCAGGCAAAACTACAAATCCCTGCAAGATCCTGCACATCCTCTCCAGCTGACACCTTTGCTAACAGGTATTGATCCTGCACATCCTCTCCAGCTGACACCTTTGCTAACAGGTATTGATCCTGCACATCCTCTCCAGCTGACACCTTTGCTAACAGGTATTGATCCTGCACATTTGACACCTTTGCTAACAGGTATTGATCCTGCACATCCTCTCCAGCTGACACCTTTGCTAACAGGTATTGATCCTGCACATCCTCTCCAGCTGACACCTTTGCTAACAGGTATTGTGTCAATGTAAAACTTGCACAAGACCTTTCACAGAATTGAATTTAAAAGGAATGTAGCCAATTTATTCATTAGCTCATGTAACAGATGGTAAGAATCTATGGATTAACTCTTGGCTTGAGTTGGCAGTCTCCTCCAGATCATTGTGGAATGTGCAATACAGGCAAATATATTTATTTTAAAAAGTCACCTTGCCAGAGAGAGATGTAGTCATTAAAATGTCACGCCAGGGTAAGCCTACACGAAACACAGCCCTTATTTTAAGTGTTGCTAAAATCCCCTATGGGGGAAAAAGGAACAGTTGAGAAAACAATTGGAACCATTCCCCTGTTTGACCGCCAGGTGTTATGGCTAATTATGAGGCACACTGTGATACTCCATCACAGCTTTAACGGAAATATCTGATGCACAAAAATGCTCAGCTGGCCCTTTAAGGGCGGGCGGTTACCGTGGTAACGCGATGTCAGTCACGTTTGTGCGACTGTGATTGAGTCTGACGTTTTAGCTTATTGCCTGCTGAAAGGTGAATTAGTCTCGCAGTGTTTGGTGGAAAGCAGACTGCCTCTATTGCGTTTATTTTTAATTATTATCCTAAAACAATATTTCTGCCGTTTTTGTTTAATCGCACAAAGTCAAACATCTACAAATCCTACAGCCTATCCCATCTTGCGTTGCAACACGGCCTGGCTGGAGCTGTGGGCACGTATAGAGCTGAGCACAGGCATGACATTTAATTATTTATTTTTTTACTTGAAACAGAAGTCTGCCTGAAGTGAGCCTTTTAACCTTGTTTCTTGGTTATTTACATCGTTTTATTCATTGTAAATAATAATTTGTTCTTAACTGACTTGCCTGGTTAAATAAAAACTGCTAGGGAAGAGAAGACGCGGCTTCTAGTCAGAAAACAGGAGGACATTCTACACTGGAGTTGCTTACCAAGACGACATTTACTGAGTGGCCTAGTTACAGTCACACTTTTGACTTAAATCGGCTTGAAAATCTATGGCAAGACCTGAAAATGGCTGTCCTAGTAAAGATCAAAAACCAACTCGACAGAGGTTAAAGATTTTTTAAGAATAAATGGGCAAATATTGTACAATTCAGGTGTGCAAAACTCACAGCTGTAATCGCTGCAAAAGGTGATTCTAACATGTATTGACTCAGGAGGTTGAATACTGATGTAATCAAGTTAATATATATTTTTTACAAATGATCGTTGACCCCCCCCAAGAAATGACAAATACATTTGAATCCGACCCTGTAACAAAAGGGTGGGTGTGAACAGAAGTCAAAGGGTGTGAAGACTTTCTGAAGGCCCTGTTTATCTACACACACTACATGTCCAACAGTATGTGGACACCTGCTCCTCAAACATCTCATTCCAGAATCACAGGCATATGGAGTTGGTCCCCCCCCCTTTACAGACAACAGCCTCCACTCTTCTGGGAAGGTTTTCCCACTAGATGTTGAAACAATTCTGTGGGGACTTGCTTCCATTCAGCCACAAGAGCATTAGGGAGGTCAGGGGTTAAGGTCAGGGCTGCAGGCCAGGCAAGTTCTTCCACACCGGTCTTGTCAAACCATTTCTGATTGGACATCGCTTTGTGCACGGGGGCATTGTCATGCTGAAACAGGAAAGGGCCTTCCCCAAACTGTTGCCACAAAGTTGGAAGCACAGAATCGTCTAGAGTGTCATTGTATGCTGTAGCGGTAAGATTTCCCTTCACTGGAACTAAGGGGCCTGAACCATGAAAAACAGTTCCAGACCATTATTCCTCCTCCACCAAACTTAAGTTGGCACAGGGCAGGTCCTTACCGTTCTTAGGAGGTACCAACAAATGGCTCCAGAAAAATTAGATTAGTCCCAGTAAGCAAATTGACGTTTAAATACGTATTTTCCAGACGTTGACGTTATGTTCAATTTAGGTTTATGAATGAAAGGTATTTCAAGTATTTTTAAAATACACATTTTCCAGGAAGTTGAAAAGGCGTCTTTTCCAAACACCAAAAGGACAGATTTCCACCGGTCTAGATACAAATCTGTCGTTCTGCCCCTGAACAAGGCAGTTAACCTGCTGACCCCCGGTAGGCCGTCATTGAAAATAAGAATCTGTTCTAGTTATATAAAAAGGTAAACAAATAAGTGGTTGTGTGTCATTCGGGAGCAGGATAACTCACTGTATTCATCATAACATGTTGCATTTCAACACTCCCCCGACGACAACATTATGTTTATGACTATATTCTAAAACGGTGCGATAACGTTCAACCCGATCAGCTCCGACGCTCGTCCCCAAGGGAAATGCGCCCCGGGCAGAAGTAGTATCATCAATAGTAACAAACAAAACGAACCTTTCCTGAAACTTACATTTAAAAATGGACTGAATGCCATGTTCAGATTACCAATAACCGTTATAACAGGCTAGAAAGTTCCAGTTAAGGCTAATATATCACGAAATGACAGCAACTCCATAGTGGAGGTGTAGAATTTAGATGCTGTTTCCTAATTGCAACTAATATCGCTCTGACACCTCAACCAGATTGCTGACAATTTGCCGCATGTTGTGTTGGTGTCAATCAATGTGAAGAACACGGGGAAAGTTATTGGTTTTACTGGACGTTTAACGAACATGTGCGGGGGGAAAAATACAAATAATACTTCCCTAGCAAATTCAGACGTTACTCACATCATGTTGCCTCCGTGAAGTTAACGTTCACCGCCAGCATGCAGCCACCACATAGTCCTTTGGAAAGACGCGCCCATTCAATCAGCCATTTCATTTCTTACAGGTGTGAATTCCTTGAGCGACGTTTTGATTTTCCTGTGATCACAGTCAAATCCGGTCATAACTTTGGCATTCGACAGTTTTAAATTTAAAAAGACTAGAAACAGAAGTAAACTTACTACTATAATTAACTGCTAAACCTAGAAACATATAACGTTATACAGTCATCTATAACAAATACAACAGTGACGCCTAGTGGTTGATTTTGAGAAAACACCTAAGCCTAATGTCCTGGGGAGCATCATTTTTGGTTTATCGAGCTAACGTTATATCGTGTTCCTATGTCAAACATAAACAATCAAAAGATATAAACATAATGATGGTAATGGTTTAATAAGAAAATGAACAGGAGACTCCCTTACCCTCCATTATAAAAAGCTGGTCTATACTTTATACCTACTAGTACTTACCGAATATACACTGACAAAACATTAAGAACACCTGATCTTTCCATGACATAGACTGACCAGGTGAATCCAGGTGAAAGCTATGCTCCCACTTCAATTAGTGTAGATGAAGGGGAGGAGACAGGTGGTTAAAGAAGGATTTTTAAGCCTTGAGACAGTTGATACATGGATTGTGTATGTGTGCCTTTCAGAGGGTGAACGGTCAAGACTAAATATTTAAGTGCTTTTTGAACAGTAGGTGCCAGGCGCACCGGTTTGTGTCAAGAACTGCAACGCTGCTGGGTTTTTCCACACTCAACAGTTTCCTGTGTGTATCAGAGTCCACCACCCAAAGGACATCCACCAACTTGACACAACTGTGGGAAAGTCAGGGGCCAGCATCCCAGCCACACCTTGTAGAGACATGGGCCAGCATCCCTGTGGGAAGCAACACCTTGTAGAGTCAACATGGACCAGCATCCCTGTGGAACGCTTTCAACACCTTGTAGAGTCAACATGGATCCCAGCATCCCTTGTGAGTCAACATGGGCCAGCATCCCTGCTTTCAACACCTTGTAGAGTCAACATGGACCAGCATAGAGTCAACATGGACCAGCATCCCTGTGGAACGCGTTCAACACCTTGTAGAGTCAACATGGGCCAGCATCCCTGTGGAACGCTTTCAACACCTTGTAGAGTCCATGACCCGACAAATCGAGGCTGTTCTGAAGGAAGGTGTTCCTAATGTTTGTGCGTGTGTCTAACAGGGTTATATTGATGATTCCCCTTGCCACTTTATTGTTAAGCCAATGGGTTTTTGGTTTGAGTTTGTCTTGCCTTCACCTACTCAACATGGCATCTTATTGGCTGGTTTGCGTAGCTTGCTTATGAGGGGGGATGTTCCAGTTAGAATCGTCCCAGTGAACAAGCACCAAACCAGCGGTAAGTTGTTGGTTGCAAAGCACTGCATGTCAAAAGTGATTTTTATACTCCCAAGTGATGATTTAAATGTACAATTTATATACATTTGTTTGTAAATGTTATTCGAACATCACACATAAGATGCAGCGGTTTTTGGTGCATAGTTGTTAAGCATTTAGTTGTAGAGAATTCCAGCTAAGACTAGCTAGCAACTTAGTGTGTCTGGTGGGGGGGTTCGTACAGTATATGTTGTACAGTGCGTGAGTGCAGAGTTGGATGGTGAGCCGTGCATTGCATGACGTGCAATTTTGTGCTGTTCCTATCAGAATAAATCTACATGACTGGTGCTACCGCGTGCGCGTGTCTGTGTGCGTGTGTGTGTGTGTGTGTGTGTGTAACAACAATCTGTGACCGGACACTGAAACACAGTAAGAAATTTTATTTCTTTATAAAATGAAATGTTTATCAAATTTAAATAAAAAATCCTTCAAATGATTTATCATTAAAATGAGTGTTCTTCAGAAGTGCTTTACCTGGGAACAAAACAAATACAAACTCATCATATTCTCCTAGCTGAACACCTCCGTTTGTGTCCATCAAGGTGGAAGTAACTAACAAACATCTCTTATAAAATATGACAAGCATAAGATTATATGGCTCAGTAACATAAGTCAATCATATCATTATAAAACATTTAAATAACACAAAATGTGGATTTATAAAACACTTAGAAAATGACTTATCCTTCTATTGATCTGATCACATATGTGGAACCAAACATCTAAATGAATCTGTCCATAATTCCACACATGGTGTGATAAAACCAAACATCTTGTATAATTCTTGTGTCAAAAAGGTCTATTTGAAAACTAGAACACTCCTTAAAACGTCTTGGGAAAAAAAAAATCCAACATTGTGTGTACTGGTCAACTCATTGTGTATCCTGGTCAACTCATTGTGTATCCTGGTCAACTCATTGTGTATCCTGGTCAACTCATTGTATGTCCTGGTCAACTCATTGTGTATCCTGTTCAACTCATTGTGTGTCCTGGTCAACTCATTGTGTGTCCTGGTCAACTCATTGTGTATCCTGGTCAACTCATTGTGTATCCTGGTCAACTCATTGTGTGTCCTGGTCAACTCATTGTGTCCTGGTCAACTCATTGTGTATCCTGGTCAACTCATTGTGTGTCCTGGTCAACTCATTGTGTGTCCTGGTCAACTCATTGTGTGTCCTGGTCAACTCATTGTGTCCTGTCCTGGTCAACTCATTGTGTATCCTGGTCAACTCATTGTGTGTCCTGGTCAACTCATTGTGTATCCTGGTCAACTCATTGTGTATCCTGGTCAACTCATTGTGTGTCCTGGTCAACTCATTGTGTGTCCTGGTCAACTCATTGTGTGTCCTGGTCAACTCATTGTGTGTCCTGGTCAACTCATTGTGTGTCCTGGTCAACTCATTGTGTGTCCTGGTCAACTCATTGTGTGTCCTGGTCAACTCATTGTGTATCCTGGTCAACTCATTGTGTATCCTGGTCAACTCATTGTGTATCCTGGTCAACTCATTGTGTGTCCTGGTCAACTCATTGTGTGTCCTGGTCAACTCATTGTGTGTCCTGGTCAACTCATTGTGTATCCTGGTCAACTCATTGTGTATCCTGGTCAACTCATTGTGTGTCCTGGTCAACTCATTGTGTGTCCTGGTCAACTCATTGTGTATCCTGGTCAACTCATTGTGTGTCCTGGTCACTCATTGTGTGTCCTGGTCAACTCATTGTGTATCCTGGTCAACTCATTGTGTGTCCTGGTCAACTCATTGTGTATCCTGGTCAACTCATTGTGTATCCTGGTCAACTCATTGTGTGTCCTGGTCAACTCATTGTGTATCCTGGTCAACTCATTGTGTATCCTGGTCAACTCATTGTGTATCCTGGTCAACTCATTGTGTATCCTGGTCAACTCATTGTGTGTCCTGGTCAACTCATTGTGTATCCTGGTCAACTCATTGTGTATCCTGGTCAACTCATCGTGTGTCCTCATTGTGTATCCTGGTCAACTCATTGTGTATCCTGGTCAACTCATTGTGTATCCTGGTCAACTCATTGTGTGTCCTCATTGTGTGTCCTGGTCAACTCATTGTGTGTCCTGGTCAACTCATTGTGTGTCCTGGTCAACTCATTGTGTATCCTGGTCAACTCATTGTGTATCCTGGTCAACTCATTGTGTGTCCTGGTCAACTCATTGTGTATCCTGGTCAACTCATTGTGTATCCTGGTCAACTCATTGTGTCAACTCATCCTGGTCAACTCATTGTGTGTCCTGGTCAACTCATTGTGTGTCCTGGTCAACTCATTGTGTCCTGGTCAACTCATTGTGTATCCTGGTCAACTCATTGTGTATCCTGGTCAACTCATTGTGTGTCCTGGTCAACTCATTGTGTGTCCTGGTCAACTCATTGTGTGTCCTGGTCAACTCATTGTGTGTCCTGGTCAACTCATTGTGTATCCTGGTCAACTCATTGTGTATCCTGGTCAACTCATTGTGTATCCTGGTCAACTCATTGTGTGTCCTGGTCAACTCATTGTGTATCCTGGTCAACTCATTGTGTATCCTGGTCAACTCATTGTGTGTCCTGGTCAACTCATTTGTATCCTGGTCCTGGTCAACTCATTGTGTGTCCTGGTCAACTCATTGTGTGTCCTGGTCAACTCATTGTGTATCCTGGTCAACTCATTGTGTATCCTGGTCAACTCATCGTGTGTCCTCATTGTGTGTCCTGGTCAACTCATTGTGTGTCCTGGTCAACTCATTGTGTGTCCTGGTCAACTCATTGTGTATCCTGGTCAACTCATTGTGTGTCCTGGTCAACTCATTGTGTATCCTGGTGTGTCAACTCATTGTGTATCCTGGTCAACTCATCGTGTGTCCTCATTCGTGTGTCCTGGTCAACTCATTGTGTGTCCTGGTCAACTCATTGTGTGTCCTGGTCAACTCATCGTGTGTCCTGGTCAACTAGTGAAATCCATGAAGGTCATCATGTCAACAAAACTGTCCTCCCGAAACACCCGGCACCACATCAGCGAAGAGACAAAAAACTGCACCATGTTATTAAGTGGTTGCCTGGATACCGGTCTGTTGGTTGCCCGGATACCGGTCTGTAGGAGTCTTATCATTCCACTCCTTCACACTCTGTGTCATGCCAGATATAGAGACGCGGAGTACAGGGTGTGGAATGATAGCACAAAACAGGTCTGGATTTCAAGCTAATTTAAGGACGACATCAGTTACTCCTAAAATAATACGGTACCACTTCAAGTACAATACCCAGCCGATACACAGATAGACATCTGGACACGCTGTTTGAGCCAACCAACCGTTCAGTACTACGTCATACTACATTTATACCACTAGGTGGTGCTGTTGGATAACTGACATTCTCCACCTGGAAACAGTCGGAAGGAAAAACACCTCAGTGCTCGACTTGGACTGAAATAGGTGCCTGAAATATTCATTTTGAGGGCTGGTACTGTTTGTGGAAATCTGAAATACTTTTGAGCTAATATTCTATAAGAGGAACTCAAGCATAATAACATTTGAGTTGCAGATCCTCAGTGAGCTCCTTCCTACCAAAGACAACCACAGACAACACATCTCATCTCAGATCCACTTGTTTCATAGCTAGTACCCATTATAGTCATAGACACATTATCTTATTCATGGTATATGACTTGTATGGAAAAACTCATCAGAAAGACCTGTGGATATCCATGTTTTTTGTCAATATGTCTCAATGGTAAAACATATTTAATTACTTACATTTTACTTTATTGCAAATGATCTTGTCCCTCGTCGTTTACACGTGAACATCTTGGGCTGGGGTCACATTATTTTATAGAAAAGATATAACAAGCATTTTATATAAACATAGAACTGCATCATACTCTACATAAACATCAATTTAAAGAATCCACACAGTCACAATGTAAATATCACCTCATAATCACACAGTTATTTTAGATCATATAAGCAGCTTGTACACCAGCCCTGTGCTTTACAACAAGAGATGCAAAATTACAGCACCTTTCCCCAGAATGCCCAGGTTTTACACAAATCCCAATTGGAGGATTCCAGCATTCCTTCCTGTTTCCAGGACTCTTCCTACCAGGATTTGTTTTTTTGGAGGAAAAAACCTGAGAATTCTAAGAAAGTTTCCTGTGTTTTTGCAACCCCTTTTCAAACAACACTGTCTCACTTTGAGCAACGATTACAACCACCACAATGGTCCCCGACACGTTGTTAAAATCATCACCGGTGACCACACAGAATATTAGCCAAACACATTAAATAACATGGGATGAAAAAGGTTACTGGCTCAGGAAGTAGTTCACTACTCACCAGAACTCACTGGGTGGAATCAAAGAGTAGAGTAGCACACCACTCACAGACACTTGGAAAGTACTGCAGATTTACATGAAAGTACTGCAGATTTACATGAAAGTACTGCAGCTTAACAAAGTACTGCAGATTTACATGAAAGTACTGCAGATTTACATGAAAGTACTGCAGCTTAACAAAGTACTGCAACTTTACAAAGTACTGCACCTTTACAAAGTACTGCAACTTTACAAAGTTCTGCACCTTTACAAAGTACTGCAACTTTACAAAGTACTGCACCTTTACAAAGTACTGCACCTTAATATGGAAGTATTGCACCTTTACAAAGTACTGCACCTTTACAAAGTACTGCACCTTTACAAAGTACTGCAACTTTACAAAGTACTGCAACTTTACAAAGTACTGCACCTTTACAAAGTACTGCAGCTTTACAAAGTACTGCAACTTTACAAAGTACTGCAACTTTACAAAGTTCTGCACGTGTTCTTTACAAAGTACTGCAACTTTACAAAGTACTGCAGTCTTTACAAAGTACTGCAATTTACAAAGTACTGCACGTGTTCTGTTACAAAGTACTGCAACGTGTTCTTTACAAAGTTCTGCACCGTGTTCTTTACAAAGTACTGCAACTTTACGTGTTCTGTCTGATTGATGAAGGTCTGTAACCGTGTTCTGTCTGATTGATGAAGGTCTGTAACCGTGTTCTGTCTGACTGATTGAAGGTCTGTAACCGTGTTCTATCTGCCAACTGGAAAGGCAACCGTGTTCTGTCTGATTGATGAAGGTCTGTAACCGTGTTCTGTCTGATTGATGAAGGTCTGTAACCGTGTTCTGTAGGATTGTTGAAGGTCTGTAACGTGTTCTGTAGGATTGATGAAAGTCTGTAACCGTGTTCTGTAGGACTGTTGAAGGTCTGTAACCGTGTTCTGTAGGATTGTTGAAGGTCTGTAACCGTGTTCTGTAGGACTGTTGAAGGTCTGTAACCGTGTTCTGTAGGATTGTTGAAGTTCTGTAACCGTGTTCTGTCTGATTGATGAAAGTCTGTAACCGTGTTCTGTGTGATTGTTGAAGGTCTGTAACCGTGTTCTGTAGGATTGTTGAAGGTCTGTAACCGTGTTCTGTAGGACTGTTGAAGGTCTGTAACCGTGTTCTGTAGGATTGTTGAAGGTCTGTAACTGTGTTCTGTAGGATTGTTGAAGGTCTGTAACCGTGTTCTGTAGGATTGTTGAAGGTCTGTAACCGTGTTCTGTAGGATTGTTGAAGGTCTGTAACCGTGTTCTGTAGGATTGTTGAAGGTCTGTAACCGTGTTCTGTAGGATTGTTGAAGGTCTGTAACCGTGTTCTGTAGGATTGTTGAAGTTCTGTAACCGTGTTCTGTAGGATTGTTGAAGGTCTGTAACCGTGTTCTGTAGGATTGTTGAAGGTCTGTAACCGTGTTCTGTAGGATTGTTGAAGGTCTGTAACCGTGTTCTGTAGGATTGTTGAAGGTCTGTAACCGTGTTCTGTAGGATTGTTGAAGGTCTGTAACCGTGTTCTGTAGGATTGTTGAAGGTCTGTAACCGTGTTCTGTAGGATTGTTGAAGGTCTGTAACCGTGTTCTGTGTGATTGATGAAGGTCTGTAACCGTGTTCTGTAGGATTGTTGAAGGTCTGTAACTGTGTTCTGTAGGATTGTTGAAGGTCTGTAACCGTGTTCTGTAGGATTGATGAAGTTCTGTAACCGTGTTCTGTAGGATTGATGAAGGTCTGTAACCGTGTTCTGTAGGATTGTTGAAGGTCTGTAACCGTGTTCTGTCTGATTGATGAAGGTCTGTAACCGTGTTCTGTAGGATTGTTGAAGGTCTGTAACCGTGTTCTGTAGGATTGTTGAAGTTCTGTAACCGTGTTCTGTAGGATTGTTGAAGGTCTGTAACCGTGTTCTGTAGTGATTGTTGAAGGTCTGTAACCGTGTTCTGTAGGATTGTTGAAGTTCTGTAACCGTGTTCTGTAGGATTGTTGAAGGTCTGTAACCGTGTCCTGTAGGATTGTTGAAGGTCTGTAACCGTGTTCTGTGTGATTGATGAAGGTCTGTAACCGTGTTCTGTGTGATTGTTGAAGGTCTGTAACTGTATAGCAACAGTTCAGTTAAAACCAGGCTTGGAAACACCAACAGATATTGTCATACGTTTGACAGCCCTTTTATATGTCCCAAATATTCCATTGGGTTGGAGGCCCGAAACATCAAATCAAATCTAATCAAATCTCCCCTTCCCTCCGTGTATAAATATCCCTGGTCATCTGTGTGGCCTTATCACATGCAACATATATGATCTGAAACATAGAACGACAAAGCTGAAAAACATTATTCTAAATATAAACCATCAAGTTGGTGAATACCATTGCTGTTAAATATGAGGGATTCAGCATGAAGTGTCCTGTGGTTTTTTTAGACAGTTTTTAATGATTTTACTATGTTGAATATGTCTTTGTTGTCAATGTTTTGGCGCCAAACTGGTGTCAGTTGTGGGGGAAAAAGTAAATAGTTGAAAGAGATGCAGAGTTAATTGAAAATAATAGTGTATTTTATTTGTCGTGTTACTATTTTTCTTTGTATTATTATGTGATCTCTTCATCGTTGAGAAAGGCTCGTAAGTACAGTCCATCTCCCTGGCCAACTGTCCTGTTAATATAAACCATCCCAGAGAGGCCCGACAGAGCCCTATACAGCTGACCCAGGGCCCCAGTAGATTACACCTACAAGGGCTCCTTCTTGCGGAAGGCGACCGTCTGCCTCTGCTGGAACTGAGGCTTGTTGCGTTTGTTGATGTCCTGCCAGCGGCAGAGCAGAATCATCTTGAAGGTGTTCCTGAAGGTGAGGTTGCACATGGCGTAACACATGGGGTTGATGGTGCTGTTGACGTAACACAGCCAATAGCCCAGAGCCCACAGAGCCTCAGGGATGCAGCCAGTACAGAAGGTGTTGACCAACACCATGATGTTATAGGGAGTCCAGGTTATGATGAAAGCCAACAGGATGGCACTGAGAGTCTGGGCGGCCTTCTTCTCTTTCTTCTCCTTGACTACACTCTGCTTCTTACGCTTGGTGATCTGGGTCTTGGCTTTGGAGGCGAAGCGCTTGGCCATGGCTGCATCCTTCAAGGAGATGGGGGCCGAGGAGGGGGACTTTGAGGTGGACGACACATCCCCTGTTTGGTGGCTCTTGGTGGAGGTCTGGATGGAAGACGAGGAAGTGACGGGGGTTTTAGAGAAGGAGCGTTGGTGGTAGCTGTTGTCTTCCTTGTCTTTCTCCCTTCTGGTATTAGAGGATGTCTTCTTGTCCTTATTATCGCCCACTTGTGGCCGGAAAGGGTCCTTCGTAGCATCCTGGTCTTCAGGAGATGTCAGCTGGGGGTCATTATTAGGGTTGTTACCAGGGGTGGAGTTTATCCCCGGCAGGTTGACCACAATGGAATAGATAGCTCGGCTTGACTCTTTCGCCCCCTCCTCGTCCTCAGAGTCTGATTGGTCCATGGAGGCCCCGCCCCCATCGTTGTTGTTCCAGCTATCGGAGCTGCTGTGTTCCGGCTCTCCTCCCACTGTGACTGTCTTCTTCTTGGACCACCTACTCAGCGGCCAGAACCGGAAGCGCCCTCTGGTCTTCTGGGCTCCAGAGTCTTTCTGAGCGGCCTGGTTAAGCTCGTAACTGCTGCAGCTCCTGGAGCTTCCTGTTTTGGGCACCATGGGAGCCTCCTCTTCCTGGGCCTCCTCCTTCTTCTCCTCCTCATCCTTCTGGCTACCCCCCTGGCCCGCCTTGTTCCCTGCCCCCGACCCCCTCAACCCCGCCAGGTCCTTCTGCCTGTTCTCTGTCTCTCTGTAGATCCTCCAGTAGAGAACCGTCATGATGGTGACCGGCAGGTAGAAGGCAGCGATGGCCGTGCAGAATGTGATAATAGGCTCTGAGAGAAACTGGATAAAGCATTCTCCACGAGGCACAGTGCGCTCCCCTACGATATACTGCCAGAAGAGTATAGCCGGGGCCCACAGGACGAAGGACACGGACCAGGCCATGCTGATCATAGTCAGAGCTCTCTTGGTGGTCCTCTTGGCTCGGTAAGTCAGAGGTCGAGTTATGGAGAAGTAGCGGTCGAAGCTGATCACCAGCAGGTTCATGACGGAGGCGTTGCTCGCCACGTAGTCGATAGCCAACCACAGGTCGCACGCCCAGTTCCCTAAAGCCCATTGGTCCATGATAATGTAGGTAGTGTACAGGTTCATGGAAAGAGTACCTAGAATTAGAACACTGTATTTTAGTTTCACTCTGATATTACAGTAATTGACTATATATACTACTCATGATATTACAGTAATTGACTATATATACTACTCATGATATTACAGTAATTGACTATAAATATTACACATTTGATATTACAGTAACTGACTAATACATATTACACATTTGATATTACAGTAACTGACTAATACATATCAGACATTTGTGAGACACTGTAGGAAATCATAGTACAATACATGATCAATATCAGCTGAGATACATTACATCATCTATACACGTCTGAAAACAGTAAGTTAAAATACCGATGATGAGGTCAGCGAAGGCCAGACTGAGGAGATAGTAGTTATTCACCGTCTTCAGCTGCTTGTTCACCTGGAAGAGAGAAGAGAAACGATTCATTATGATTAAAGTGTGACTCCACAGTAAAACATCAATTAACAAGACGTGTGATGTCGATCGCTGTTAAAAAAAACAATGTTGTGGACCATTTCAGTAAGAGTTTTGAGGCACGGACGCCCCCTTGCAATAATTACGGCCTGCGATACACGTGCCATCAAGCTACCTCGCGCTACAGAGACCGGAGATAGAATGGCCCACAGGGCGTGAGCCTGGCTCGGGCAAGCCTTCTTAAACAGTTACAGGAAGTCATAATACGATGTAACGTTAGTCTCGGACTACAATCTACCTTGAAGGAGATGAGCACCAGGATGTTTCCTACGATGGTGACCAGAGACAGAGACCCGGTGAGGAACACGATCAGGATGACCTGCCAGATGGTGTGACCTCCCAGAGGGTCATAGGTCACCGTGGGGTCAAGGAGGGAGGCGTTGGACAGGCTGGTCGAAGAAGAACAAGATGATTACATTGTAACACTGAAACTGAAATGTATTTCCTTCATCCAAACCCTCCCGAGACAAACAGACGGAGAGGTTGTAGGAATGGCTCAGTCACAGTGCAACACCCCTAGAGCAGTTTAGAGGTTATGTCCCTTGCTCAAGGGCACAACAGGCAGGATATGGTATCTAGGGTAATGAATTCCAGAAAACCCAATCCAGTTTCCGGCTCACTCTCTGCAAATTCCCTTCAGAGAGTTAACTCTGGGATTCGGTTTCTAACCCTCTAACCTATACCTGGTCAGGTTGGTGAGGTCCCTGGTAATGGAGTCATTGTCCAGCACAAGGCCCAGGCCCAGGATGGCGTTGTCGGCGTAGACCCTCAACCCCGGGGAGCTGTTGTTCAGGTACATACTGGGGTCTACAGAGGGGGAAGAGCTGGACGAGTTCAGGTTCAAGGTCATAGTGCTGCCGTCCTGAGGGCATATTCTGGAGACACCTGGGAGAGAAAAGACCATTTGTTTTATATATACTCTGAGTGTACAAAACATTAAAGAACACCTGCTCTTTCCATATGGCATAGACTGATCAGGTGAATTCGGGTGAAAGATATGTTCCCTTATTGATGTCACTTATTAAAATATATCACTAGCCACTTTAAACAATGCTACCTAATATAATGTTTACATACCCTACATTATTCATCTCATATGTATACGTATATACTGTACTCTATATCATCTACTGCATCCTTATGTAATTACATGTATCACTAGCCACTTTAACTATGCCACTTTGTTTACATACTTATCTCATATGTATATACTGTACTCGATACCATCTACTGTATCTTGCCTATGCTGCTCTGTACCATCACTCATTCATATATCTCTATGTACATATTCTTATCCCCTTACACTGTGCATAAGACAGTAGTTTTGGAATTGTTAGTTAGATTACTTGTTGGTTATTACTGCATTGTCGGAACTAGAAGCACAAGCATTTCGCTACACTCGCATTAACATCTGCTAACCATGTGTATGTGACAAATAAATTTGATTTGATTTGATTTATTTAAATCCACTTCAATCAGTGCAGATGAAGAGGAGGAGACGGGTTAAAGAAGGATTTTTAAGCATTGAGACAATTGATTTAAATTCCTTTGAACGGGATATGGTAGTAGGTGGAAGGCGCACCAGTTTGAGTGTGTCAAGAACTGCAAAACTACTGGGTTTTTCAATGCTCAACAGTTTCCTGTGTGTATCAAGAATGGTCCACCACCCAAAGGACATCCAGACAACTTGACACAACTGTGGGAAGCAATGGAGTTAACATGGGCCAGCATCCCGGCGGAATGCTTTCAACACCTTGTAGGGTTCATGCCCCGACGAATTTGGCTGTTCTGAGGGCAAAAGGGGATGCAACTCAATATTAGGAACATTTTACTAATGTTTTGTACACTCACTGTATATTATTGTGTATTGCATAGACGGTGTTCTTTAATGGAAGCCTCTCCAACATAATCCAGGTGGAGCCTGGCATTCCCCAGGGCAACTGTCTAGGCCCCTTTACTTTTTAAAATCTTTACTGATGACCTGCCACTGGCCTTAAGTAATGCCAGAGTGTCTATGTATGTGGATGACTTAATATTATACACGTCAGCGACCACAGAAATCACTGCAACACTTAACAAAGAGCTGCAGACAGTTTCATAATGGGTGGCAAAAAATGATATTGTCCTAATAAGATTGTCCTACATACTAAATCGCCGTCCATTTGACAAATCTGACCATAATTCTATGCTCCTTATTCCTGCTTACAAGCAAAAACTAAAGCAGGAAGTGCCAGTGACTCGCTTAAAACGGAAGTGGTCAGATGACGCGAATGCTACGCAAACCAACAGTTTTGCTAGCATAGACTAAAATATGTTCCGGGATTCATCCAATGGCATTGAGGAGTATATTACTTCAGTCAACGGCTTCATCAATAAGTGCATCAACAACATAATCCCCACAATGACCGTTTAATTACATACGCCAACCAGAAGCCATCGATTACAGGCAACATTCACACTGAGCTAAAGGCTTGAGCTGCTGCTTTCAAGGTGCGGGACTCCAACCCGGAAGCCTATGAGAAATTCCATTATGCCCTCCCATGAACCATCAAACAAGCAAAGCGCCAATACAGAACTAAGATTGAATCGTGTACACTGGCTCTGATGTGGATGTGGCTTAAAAACTATTACAGATTACAAAGGGAAGCACAGCCACGAGCTGCCCAGTGAACACGAGCCTACCAGACAAGCTAAACCACTTCTATGCTCGCTTGAGGCAAGCAACACTGAGGCATGCATGAGAGCACAAGCTGTTCCAGAATGACTGTGTGATCATGCTCTCCGTAGCTGACGTGAATAAGACCTTTAAACAGGTCAACATACACAAGGCTGCGGGGCAAGACGGATTACAGGGATGTGTGCTCCGAGCATGTGCTGACCAACTGGCAGGCATCTTCACTGACATTTTCAACATGTCCCTGATTGAGTCTGTGATACCAACATGTTTCAAGCAGACCATCCTAGTCCCTGTGCCGAAGAATACTAAGGCAACCTGCCTAAATGACTACAGGCCCGTAGCACTCAAGTCCGTAGCCATGAAGTGCATTGAAAGGCTGGTAATGGCTCACATCAACACCATTATCCCAGAAACCCTAGACCCACTCCAATTTGCATACCGCTCAAACAGATCCACAGATGATGCAATCTATCTATCTCACTCCACACTGCCCTTTCCCACCTGGACAAAAGGAACAGCTACGTGAGAATACTATTCATTGACTACAGCTCAGCGTTCAACACAATAGTGCCCTCAAAGCTCATCACTAAGCTAAGGATCCTGGGACTAAACACCTCCGTCTGCAACTGGATCCTGGACTTCCTGATGAGCCTCTCCCAGGTGGTGAGGGTAGACAACAACACATCTGCCACGCTGATCCTCAACACTGGAGCCCTCAGGGGTGCGTGCTCAGACCCCTCCTGTACTCCTTGTTCACCCACGACTGCATGGCCAGGCACGACTCCAACACCATTAAGTTTGCAGACGACACAACAGTGGTTGGCCTGATCTCCGACAACGACGAGGAGGTCAGCGACCTGGCCAGGTGGTGCCAGAATAACAACCTATCCCTGAACATAATCAAGACAACCTTTGCCTCATCGTGATCAAGACTAAAGAGATGATTGTGGACCACAGGAAAAGGAGGACAGAGCACATCCCCATTCTCATCGATGAGGCTGTAGTGGAGCAGGTTGAGAGCTTCAAGTTCCCTGGTATCCACATCATCAACAAACTAGAATGGTCCAAACACACCAAGACAGTCATGAAGAGTTAAATTAAATTAAAAAGAGGTCATGACAAAACCTATTCCCCCTCAGGAGACTGAAAAGATTTGGCATGGGTCCTCAGATCCTCAAAAGGTTCTACAGCTGCAACATCGAGAGCATCCTGACTGGTTGCATCACTGCCTGGTACTGCAAGTCCTCGGCTTCCGACTGCAAGGCACTACAGAGGGTTGTGCATAAGGCCACTTACATCACTGTGGCTAAAGCTGCCTGTCATCTAGGACCTCTACACCAGGTGGTGTCAGAGGAAGGCCCTAAAAATTGTCAAAGACCCCAACCACCCCAGTCATAGACTGTTCTCTCTGCTACCGCATGGCAAATCTAGGACCAAAAGGCTTCTCAACAGCTTTTACCCGCAAGCCATAAGACTCCTGAACAGCCATAATAAAATGGCTACCCGGACTAGTTGCTGGTCTATCTGCATTGTATCTCACCTCCCGCCAACCCCTCTTTTACGCTGCTGCTACTCTGTTTCTCTGCTTCTCATCTAGTAGTCACTTTAACGATACCTACATGTACATAGTACCTCATTTAGCCCGATAACCTGTGCCCCGCACATTGACTCTGTACTGGCAGTCACAATATTGTCTCATCGCTGCAACTCGCCAACGGGCTCGGGAGAGGCGAAGGTCGAGTATATTGCCTCGCTACTGTTATTTTCACAGTTAAAAAAAAAACAGAATACCTATTTACATAATACCTATTTACATAATACCTATTTACATAATACCTATTTACAGAATACCTATTTACATAATACCTATTTACATAATACCTATTTACATAATACCTATTTACATAATACCTATTTACATAATACCTATTTACAGAATACCTATTTACATAATACCTATTTACAGAATACCTATTTACAGAATACCTATTTTACTATTTACAGAATACCTATTTACATAATAATACCTATTTACAGAATACCTATTTACAGAATACCTATTTACAGAATACCTATTTACAGAATACCTATTTACATAATACCTATTTACAGAATACCTATTTACAGAATACCTATTTACAGAATACCTATTTACATAATACCTATTTACATAATACCTATTTACATAATACCTATTTTTTACTTAAAAATTGCTTAGGGGCTTGAAAGTAATCATTTCACGTTAAGACCTGTTGTATTCGGCGCTCGTTTGATTTGATTTGGTGCGGCTGGCTTCCGGGGTTAAGTGGACGGGTGTTAAAGAAACAGCGAGGCTTGGAGGGTTTCGGAGGACTCGACCTTCTGCTCTCCCAAGCCCGTTGGTGAGTTGCAGCGATGAGACAATATTGTGACTACCAATTGGATATCACGAATTTGGGGAGAAAAATAACATATTGAAACCACATGTTTGCCAGCGTTTCAGTTATTCCATTCCATTACAATGAGCTCAGCATCCTATACCTCCCCCACCAGCCTCCTCCAGTCTTTCCCCTTCAAGGGAAATTCTAAATAAATTCACATTCACTATTGAAGCCAAATCCTCATCCTTTACCCTTTGGCTAGAGATCATGTCCCGAGCAATTTTGGATCTTTTGACTGCCAGAACGTAATCTGAGCCATGAGAGACAGACCTAGCCAATATACCACTTCACCTCTAAGCTGCTGTAACCTCCATGTGTGACCACCAGAGGAGTTCTGCCCCGCGATGCACCATGGGTAGCGGGCGGCGAGGTTCACACCTGTCACCTACTTCATCCTTCAGCCACCAGGTTACTATTGGTCACATACACAGTAGAGATCAGCCAATCACAGTTTGAGAGGATAACTACCTCCCTGGTACCCTGCTCATAACCTTGCCCTGCCTCCCGCCCTCCCACAGTGGCTTCTGGGAAACCATCTGTTAAGCCATAGACGAGGCCCCAGAATCCCAGAGACAACCCCTTCGACTGGCTGCATATTCTGTCCCTGCTTTAAACCACTGAGGGATAGAGAGGGAGAGTGACATGAGAGAGAAAGAGAGAGAGAGCGAACAAGAGAGAGAGAGAGAGAGAGAGAGAGAGAGAGAGAGAGAGAGAGAGAGAGAGAGAGAGAGAGAGAGAGAGAGAGAGAGAGAGAGAGAGAGAGAGAGAGAGAGAGAGAGAGAGAGAGAGAGAGAGAGAGAGATGGAGAGAGAGAGAAGGAGAGACGGAGAGAGACGGAGAGAGAGAGAACGAGAGAGAGAAAGTGCAAGAGAGAAAAAGAGAGCGAAATGGAGAGGGGGAATAGAGAGAGAGAGAGAAATTGAGAAAGAGGGGGAAGAGAGAACACGAGAGAAAGACGGATCAAATAGATTTCATTAGTGCTGTTTGATATAAGAGGTTGGAAATGAATTTGATATCACTAAAGGGCCGTTCTAAACCAGCTGAAGGTTTTAGGAAAGAATGAAGGATGCGATTACAAAACACCAGAGTGCCTTCTATTCCTCTTCAGTTCCCCTCTCAAACAAACACAAACAAAAAGGATATTTCAGGCCTCTGAGTGACAACGCTCTGTGGGCACAACACAACAAGGCACAGCGTTGCCATGATCATGTAATTGATCTCAATCAGAGCTGACGGGAACTGTGACAGCTGGTGAGAGATACTCAGAGCTGTGTGATTACCTCAGAGGAGGCCAGTAGGATGGAACACCAATCTGTGGTGTGGATCACTACTCCCCACACAGAGGAGGCCAGTAGGATGGAACACCAATCTGTGGTGTAGATCACTACTCCCCACACAGAGGAGGCCAGTAGGATGGAACACCAATCTGTGGTGAACACCAATCTGTGGATCACTACTCCCCACACAGAGGAGGCCAGTAGGATGGAACACCAATCTGTGGTGTAGATCACTACTCCCCACACAGAGGAGGCCAGTAGGATGGAACACCAATCTGTGGTGTGGATCACTACTCCCCACACAGAGGAGGCCAGTAGGATGGAACACCAATCTGTGGTGTGGATCACTACTCCCCACACAGAGGAGGCCAGTAGGATGGAACACCAATCTGTGGTGTGGATCACTACTCCCCACACAGAGGAGGCCAGTAGGATGGAACACCAATCTGTGGTGTAGATCACTACTCCCCACACAGAGGAGGCCAGAGGATGGAACACCAATCTGTGGTGTAGATCACTACTCCCCACACAGAGGAGGCCAGTAGGATGGAACACCAATCTGTGGTGTAGATCACTACTCCCCACACAGAGGAGGCCAGTAGGATGGAACACCAATCTGTGGTGTAGATCACTACTCCCCACACAGAGGAGGCCAGTAGGATGGAACACCAATCTGTGGTGTAGATCACTACTCCCCACACAGAGGAGGCCAGTAGGATGGAACACCAATCTGTGGTGTAGATCACTACTCCCCACACAGAGGAGGCCAGTAGGATGGAACACCAATCTGTGGTGTGGATCACTACTCCCCACACAGAGGAGGCCAGTAGGATGGAACACCAATCTGTGGTGTGGATCACTACTCCCCACACAGAGGAGGCCAGTAGGATGGAACACCAATCTGTGGTGTGGATCACTACTCCCCACACAGAGGAGGCCAGTAGGATGGAACACCAATCTGTGGTGTGGATCACTACTCCCCACACAGAGGAGGCCAGTAGGATGGAACACCAATCTGTGGTGTAGATCACTACTCCCCACACAGAGGAGGCCAGTAGGATGGAACACCAATCTGTGGTGTAGATCACTACTCCCCACACAGAGGAGGCCAGTAGGATGGAACACCAATCTGTGGTGTGGATCACTAGCACAGAGGAGGCCAGTAGGTCACCATCTGTGGTGGATCACTACTCCCCACACATCATAGCAATCAGCACAGAGGAGGCCAGGTTACCACATCATCATCAGCTACTCCCCACACAGAGGAGGCCAGTAGGATGGAACACCATCTGTGGTGGATCACTACTCCCCACACAGGCCTAGGATGGTCCACACATCAGGCTACCACATCCTAGCACAGCCAGTTGCCACATCATAGGACAGCATCCAGGCTACCACATCATAGCACAGCGTCCAGGTTACCACATCATAGCACAGCCGTAGGACGGAACACCCAGGCTACCACATCATATGGCACAGCGTCCAGGCTACCACATCATAGCTCAGGCCAGTAGGTCCAGGCTACCACATCATAGCACAGCGTCCAGGCTACCACATCATAGCACAGCGTCCAGGCTACCACATCATAGCTCAGCGTCCAGGCTACCACATCATAGCACAGCGTCCAGGTTACCACATCATAGCACAGCGTCCAGACTACCACATCATAGCTCAGCGTCCAGGCTACCACATCATAGCACAGCATCCAGGTTACCACATCATAGCACAGCGTCCAGGCTACCACATCATAGCACAGCGTCCAGGCTACCACATCATAGCTCAGCGTCCAAGTTACCAAATCATAGCACAGCGTCCAGGTTACCACATCATAGCTCAGCGTCCAGGCTACCACATCATAGCACAGCGTCCAGGCTACCACATCATAGCACAGCGTCCAGGCTACCACATCATAGCACAGCGTCCAGGTTACCACATCATAGCTCAGCGTCCAGGCTACCACATCATAGCACAGCGTCCAGGTTACCACATCATAGCACAGCGTCCAGGTTACCACATCATAGCAGAGGGCAGAATATGAAGACATGAGGGAGAAGGATTTAACAGAAGGGAGAGATGACAGGATAGAAGGAGTGAGGAGTGGGGAGAGAGAGCGAATATTGTGAAGGCGCATGACCATCTGGGTAGGAGCTGAGCGGTTAGGGTTGGAGGAGAGGGAGACAAAGGGAAACAAAGTAGTGATCAGAGACCTGGATGGTGGTTGCAATGAGATTAGAAGGCAAGTCGCCCCTAGTAAAGATGAGGTCAAGCGTATTGTCTGACTTGTGGAAAGGACTGGGAAAAGGTCAAAAGAGGCAAGGAGGAGAAAGATCGAGTTGGAAAGAAATTAATCGAAAGGCAGACGAGGTTGAAGTCACCAAGTACGAAGAGCGGTGAGCCATCTCGCAAATTAGCTTATCAAGGTGTCAAGCTCATTGAGGAACTCTCCGAGGGCACCTGGTGGGCGATAGATGACGATAATGTTAAGCTGAAGTGGGCAAGAGACAGTGACATCATGGAATTCAAATGAGGAGATGGACAGGTGAGAGAGGAGATGGACAGGTGAGAGAGGGAGAAAAGAGAAAATCTCCAGTTAGGATAAATGAGTCGCCCTGTTCCACCACCGTGACGACCAGATGCGATCGGACTATGAGAGAAAACGTAGTCAGATGAAGAGAGAGCAGCTGGCGTAGCAGTGTTCTCTGGGGGGAGCCATGTCTCCTTCAGGGCCAAAAGGTCAAGGGTCAGAAGGGCAGCATAGGCTGAGATGAACTCAGTGTTCTTGACCGAAGATTTCCAGTTCCAAACAGAGACCCGGAAGACCAGTGAACAGGAAATTAGAAGGGTTGCAGCCAGGAGTGGGGAGTGTCTGTAACGCCTACAGGGAGAGGTGGGAACAGTTAGACAAAACACACACATAGCTGACAAAGCTACACAAGAGCAACATTAGATCATCTGTTAAAAACAAGGTAAGACAATCAACAACAATCTACTAGAGGACAGCAGAGATATAATATATGGTTCTACCAGAGGACAGCAGAGATATAATATGTGGTTCTACCAGAGGACAGCAGAGATATATTATGTGGTTCTACCAGAGGACCAGAGGACAGCAGAGATATATTATGTCATTCTACCAGAGGACCAGAGGACAGCAGATAAATATTATGTGGTTCTACCAGAGGACAGCATATATATATATTATGTGGTTCTACCAGAGGACAGCATATATATATTATGTGGTTCTACCAGAGGACAGCAGAGATATATTATGTGGTTCTACCAGAGGACAGCAGATATATATTATGTGGTTCTACCAGAGGACCAGAGGACAGCAGATATATATTATGTGGTTCTACCAGAGGACAGCAGAGATATATTATGTGGTTCTACCAGAGGACAGCAGATATATATTATGTGGTTCTACCAGAGGACCAGAGGACAGCAGAGATATATTATGTGGTTCTACCAGAGGACCAAATCAAATCAAATCAAATCAAATTTTATTTGTCACATACACATGGTTAGCAGATGTTAATGCGAGTGTAGCGAAATGCTTGTGCTTCTAGTTCCGACAATGCAGTAATAACCAACAAGTAATCTAACTAACAATTCCAAAACTACTGTCTTATACACAGTGTAAGGGGATAAAGAATATGTACATAAGGATATATGAATGAGTGATGGTACAGAGCAGCATAGGCAAGATACAGTAGATGATATCGAGTACAGTATATACATATGAGATGAGCATGTAAACAAAGTGGCATAGTTAAAGTGGCTAGTGATACATGTATTACATAAGGATGCAGTAGATGATATAGAGTACAGTATATACGTATGCATATGAGATGAATAATGTAGGGTAAGTAACATTATATAAGGTAGCATTGTTTAAAGTGGCTAGTGATATATTTACATCATTTCCCATCAATTCCCATTATTAAAGTGGCTGGAGTAGAGTCAGTGTCATTCTCAGTGTGTTGGCAGCAGCCACTCAATGTTAGTGGTGGCTGTTTAACAGTCTGATGGCCTTGAGATAGAAGCTGTTTTTCAGTCTCTCGGTCCCAGCTTTGATGCACCTGTACTGACCTCGCCTTCTGGATGATAGCGGGGTGAACAGGCAGTGGCTCGGGTGGTTGATGTCCTTGATGATCTTTATGGCCTTCCTGTAACATCGGGTGGTGTAGGTGTCCTGGAGGGCAGGTAGTTTGCCCCCGGTGATGCGTTGTGCAGACCTCACTACCCTCTGGAGAGCCTTACGGTTGAGGGCGGAGCAGTTGCCGTACCAGGCGGTGATACAGCCCGCCAGGATGCTCTCGATTGTGCATCTGTAGAAGTTTGTGAGTGCTTTTGGTGACAAGCCGAATTTCTTCAGCCTCCTGAGGTTGAAGAGGCGCTGCTGCGCCTCTTCGCGATGCTGTCTGTGTGAGTGGACCAATTCAGTTTGTCTGTGATGTGTATGCCGAGGAACTTAAAACTTGCTACCCTCTCCACTACTGTTCCATCGATGTGGATGGGGGGTGTTCCCTCTGCTGTTTCCTGAAGTCCACAATCATCTCCTTAGTTTTGTTGACGTTGAGTGTGAGGTTATTTTCCTGACACCACACTCCGAGGGCCCTCACCTCCTCCCTGTAGGCCGTCTCTGTCGTTGTTGGTAATCAAGCCTACCACTGTTGTGTCGTCCGCAAACTTGATGATTGAGTTGGAGGCGTGCATGGCCAGCAGTCGTGGGTGAACAGGGAGTACAGGAGAGGGCTCAGAACGCACCCTGGGGCCCCAGTGTTGAGGATCAGCGGGGAGGAGATGTTGTTGCCAGGCCCTCACCAGCCCGTCAGGATGCTCTCGATTGTGCATCTGTAGAAGTTTGTGAGTGCTTTTGGTGACAAGCCGAATTTCTTCAGCCTCCTGAGGTTGAAGAGGCGCTGCTGCGCCTTCTTCGCGATGCTGTCTGTGTGAGTGGACCAATTCAGTTTGTCTGTGATGTGTATGCCGAGGAACTTAAAACTTGCTACCCTCTCCACTACTGTTCCATCGATGTGGATGGGGGTGTTCCCTCTGCTGTTTCCTGAAGTCCACAATCATCTCCTTAGTTTTGTTGACGTTGAGTGTGAGGTTATTTTCCTGACACCACACTCCGAGGGCCCTCACCTCCTCCCTGTAGGCCGTCTCGTCGTTGTTGGTAATCAAGCCTACCACTGTTGTGTCGTCCGCAAACTTGATGATTGAGTTGGAGGCGTGCATGGCCACGCAGTCGTGGGTGAACAGGGAGTACAGGAGAGGGCTCAGAACGCACCCTTGTGGGGCCCCAGTGTTGAGGATCAGCGGGGAGGAGATGTTGTTGCCTACCCTCACCACCTGGGGGCGGCCCGTCAGGAAGTCCAGTACCCAGTTGCACAGGGCGGGGTCGAGACCCAGGGTCTCGAGCTTGATGACGAGCTTGGAGGGTACTATGGTGTTGAATGCCGAGCTGTAGTCGATGAACAGCATTCTCACATAGGTATTCCTCTTGTCCAGATGGGTTAGGGCAGTGTGCAGTGTGGTTGAGATTGCATCGTCTGTGGACCTATTTGGGCGGTAAGCAAATTGGAGTGGGTCTAGGGTGTCAGGTAGGGTGGAGGTGATATGGTCCTTGACTAGTCTCTCAAAGCACTTCATGATGACGGATGTGAGTGCTACGGGCGGTAGTCGTTTAGCTCAGTTACCTTAGCTTTCTTGGGAACAGGAACAATGGTGGCCCTCTTGAAGCATGTGGGAACAGCAGACTGGTATAGGGATTGATTGAATATGTCCGTAAACACACCGGCCAGCTGGTCTGCGCATGCTCTGAGGGCGCGGCTGGGGATGCCGTCTGGGCCTGCAGCCTTGCGAGGGTTAACACGTTTAAATGTCTTACTCACCTCGGCTGCAGTGAAGGAGAGACCGCATGTTTTCGTTGCAGGCCGTGTCAGTGGCACTGTATTGTCCTCAAAGCGGGCAAAAAAGTTATTTAGTCTGCCTGGGAGCAAGACATCCTGGTCCGTGACTGGGCTGGATTTCTTCCTGTAGTCCGTGATTGACTGTAGACCCTGCCACCTGCCTCTTGTGTCTGAGCCGTTGAATTGAGATTCTACTTTGTCTCTGTACTGACGCTTAGCTTGTTTGATAGCCTTGCGGAGGGAATAGCTGCACTGTTTGTATTCGGTCATGTTACCAGACACCTTGCCCTGATTAAAAGCAGTGGTTCGCGCTTTCAGTTTCACACGAATGCTGCCATCAATCCACGGTTTCTGGTTAGGGAATGTTTAATCGTTGCTATGGGAACGACATCTTCAACGCACGTTCTAATGAACTCGCACACTGAATCGACTCTGTCAATCACCATATTCTTATCGGCAGACTCAGTAGCCTCGGTTTTTTGGATGACTGCCTCGCCTGGTTCACCAATTACTTTGCAGACAGAGTTCAGTGTGTCAAATCGGAGGGCATGCTGTCCGGTCCTCTGGCAGTCTCTATGGGGGTGCCACAGGGTTCAATTCTCGGGCCGACTCTTTTCTCTGTATATATCAATGACGTTGCTCTTGCTGCGGGCGATTCCCTGATCCACCTCTACGCAGACGACACCATTCTATATACTTTCGGCCCGTCATTGGACACTGTGCTATCCAACCTCCAAACAAGCTTCAATGCCATACAACACTCCTTCCGTGGCCTCCAACTGCTCTTAAACGCTAGTAAAACCAAATGCATGCTTTTCAACCGATCGCTCCCTGCACCCGCATGCCCGACTAGCATCACCACCCTGGATGGTTCCGACCTTGAATATGTGGACATCTATAAGTACCTAGGTGTCTGGCTAGACTGCAAACTCTCCTTCCAGGCTCATATCAAACATCTCCAATCGAAAATCAAATCAAGAGTCGGCTTTCTATTCCGTAACAAAGCCTCCTTCACTCACGCCGCCAAGCTTACCCTAGTAAAACTGACTATCCTTCCGATCCTCGACTTCGGCGATGTCATCTACAAAATGGCTTCCAACACTCTACTCAGCAAACTGGATGCAGTCTATCACAGTGCCATCCGTTTTGTCACTAAAGCACCTTATACCACCCACCACTGCGACCTGTATGCCCTAGTCGGCTGGCCCTCATTACATATTCGTCGCCAGACCCACTGGCTCCAGGTCATCTACAAGTCCATGCTAGGTAAAGCTCCGCCTTATCTCAGTTCACTGGTCACGATGGCAACACCCATCCGTAGCACGCGCTCCAGCAGGTGTATCTCACTGATCATCCCTAAAGCCAACACCTCATTTGGCCGCCTTTCGTTCCAGTACTCTGCTGCCTGTGACTGGAACGAATTGCAAAAATCGCTGAAGTTGGAGACTTTTATCTCCCTCACCAACTTCAAACATCAGCTATCTGAGCAGCTAACCGATCGCTGCTGCTGTACATAGTCTATTGGTAAATAGCCCACCCATTTTCACCTACCTCATCCCCATACTGTTTTTATTTATTTACTTGCTCTTTTGCACACCAATATCTCTACCTGTACATGACCATCTGATCATTTATCACTCCAGTGTTAATCTGCAAAATTGTAATTATTCGCCTACCTCCTCATGCCTTTTGCACACATTGTATATAGACTCCCCCCTTTGTTTTCTACTGTGTTATTGACTTGTTAATTGTTTATTCCATGTGTAACTCTGTGTTGTCTGCTCACACTGCTATGCTTTATCTTGGCCAGGTCGCAGTTGCAAATGAGAACTTGTTCTCAACTGGCCTACCTGGTTAAATAAAGGTGAAATAAAAAAATAAATAAAAAAAAATCAGCGTATTCGTCAATATTGTTATCTGACGCAATACGAAACATGTCCAAGTCCACGTGATGGAAGCAGTCTTGGAGTGTGGAGTCAGCTTGGTCGGACCAGCGTTGGACAGACCTCAGCGTGGGAGCCTCTTGTTTTAGTTTCTGTCTGTAGGCAGGGATCAACAAAATGGAGTCGTGGTCAGACCAGAGGACAGCAGAGATATATTATGTGGTTCTACCAGAGGACAGCAGATATATATAATATGGTTCTACCAGAGGACAGCAGAGATATTTTATGTGGTTCTACCAGAGGACAGCAGATACTGTATATATTATATGGTTCTACCAGAGGACAGCAGAGATATTTTACGTGGTTCTACCAGAGGACCAGAGGACAGCAGATATATATTATGTGGTTCTACCAGAGGACCAGAGGACAGCAGAGATATTTTATGTGGTTCTACCAGAGGACAGCAGAGATATTTTATGTGGTTCTACCAGAGGACAGCAGAGATATTTTATGTGGTTCTACCAGAGGACAGCAGAGATATTTTATGTGGTTCTACCAGAGGACAGCAGAGATATATTATGTGGTTCTACCAGAGGACAGCAGAGATATATTATGTGGTTCAGAGGACCAGAGGACCAGAGGACAGCAGAGATATTTTATGTGGTTCTACCAGAGGACAGCAGAGATATTTTATGTGGTTCTACCAGAGGACTACCAGAGGACAGCAGAGATATATTATGTGGTTCTACCAGAGGACAGCAGAGATATATTACGTGGTTCTACCAGAGGACAGCAGAGATATAATATGTGGTTCTACCAGAGGACAGCAGAGATATATTATGTGGTTCTACCAGAGGACCAGAGGACAGCAGAGATATATTATGTGGTTCTACCAGAGGACAGCAGAGATATATTATGTGGTTCTACCAGAGGACCAGAGGACAGCAGAGATATATTATGTGGTTCTACCAGAGGACAGCAGAGATATTTTATGTGGTTCTACCAGAGGACAGCAGAGATATTTTATGTGGTTCTACCAGAGGACAGCAGAGATATATTATGTGGTTCAAGCAGACCAGGGAAGCGAGGAGAGAGGGAGAGAAAAGGAGGAGAGAAGAGGAGAGGTAAGAGGAGAGAGGGAGAGAAAAGGAGGAGAGAGAGGAGGAGATATATTATGTGGTTCTACCAGAGGAGAGGAGAGGAGAGGTGAGGGGAAATGGGGAGGGAGAGGAGAGGAGAGGGAAATGTGGAGGAGGGAGAGGAGAGAGAGGAGGGGAAATGAGGAGGGGAGAGGAGAGGAGAGGGGAAATGGGCAGGGAGAGGAGAGGAGAGGGGAAATGGGCAGGGAGAGGGAGAGAGGGAAATGGGAGGGAGAGAGGAGAGGGGAAATGGGAGGGAGAGGGGAGAGGGGAAAGGAGAGGAGAGGAGGGGAAATGGGAGGGAGGAGAGGAGAGGGAGAGGAGGAGAGGAGAGGAGATGGGGAGGGAGAGAGGAGAGGAGAGGGAGAGGAGAGGAGAGGAGAGGAGAGGAGAGGGAGAGGAGAGGAGAGGAGAGGAGAGGAGAGGGGAAATGGGCAGGGAGAGGGAAAGGCCAGTAATATTATTACTATGATCCAGCCCGGTTTGGCCCTGGACGGTGATGTGGTGATATGGCCTAGAGACCCTCGGTTGTCAGTATGACTAATCTCCTGTCTGTCTCTGTGGACATAACCAGCTGGCTGCATGTGTTGATGAAGGCCAGGTTAAATAATTGGATGCCCTGGGTTATGAACGCCTTGCAAAGTTATTGCTAGCCTGATTCCAGATCAGTTTGTGCTGTCTTTCCCAGTTTTGACGTGACAAGGACCATAGGAGTTTGCAAGACAGCACAAACAGATCTGGCACCAGTGGAAGTGATTGCATGCCCTGGGTTATGAAGGTCTGTGGGCAAAGGAAGGAGAGGTGGCTTTTACATTTAGCTTTTAGCTTCTAAAGCAGGTTTAAAGGTTAGGTTTAGCATTTAGCTGTAGAGTTTAGCTTCTAAAGCAGGTTTAGCAAAGTTTAGCTTCTAAAGCAGGTTTAAAGGACAGGTTTGGCATTTAGCTGTAGCGTTTAGCTTCTAAAGCAGGTTTAAAGGGCAGGTTTAGCATTTAGCTGTAGAGTTTAGCTTCTAAAGCAGGTCCATAGAGACTAAGGCAGTGTCCTGTGTGGATTCCCATAGAGACTAAGACAGTGTCCTGTGAGGATTCCCATAGAGACTAAGACAGTGTCCTGTGAGGATTCCCATAGAGACTAAGACAGTGTCCTGTGTGGATTCCCATAGAGACTAAGACAGTGTCCTGTGTGGATTCCCATAGAGACTAAGACAGTGTCCTGTGAGGATTCCCATAGAGACTAAGACAGTGTTCTGTGTGGATTCCCATAGGTAGTGATTCCCTAAATGGCAGTGTCCCTATTCCATAGAGACTAAGATTCTGTGTGGATTCCCATAGAGAAGACAGTGCACTAGAGACTAAGACAGTGTTCTGTGTGGGAATAGTGTCCTGGTGCCATAGGACTAAGACCCTGGATTTAGAGACTAAGACAGTGTCCTGTGTGGATTACAATAGAGACAAAGGGAATAGTGTCCTGTGGGATTGCTAAGACAGTTTTGATTCCCATAGGACTAAGATCCTGAGGAATCGCTGCACCCTATTCCTAGATTTATAGGAAGAAGTATGTGTAGGGCCCTTTTATGTTCATTTTGGGACAGCTGAGGAATTGTCCTTTATAGTATGGTATTTTATGTTCCGCTGTTCAACACACACGACTCCAGCATTCAACCGCAACACTGAAGGACGATAATCTTAGGCCACTCTAAAAAGGTGTCGTCTTTGTTTATTACTAGGAGATGCTGATTGGATAAAACCCCCCCAGAGTTTAACGAGCTAAGAAGGATGAAGCTGAGCGTGTTAGAGCCTAGTGTCTGTTGATAAAGTAACTTCTCATAAACGGAGACGATTAAATGCAATCTATATGAGAGTTAAGAAAAGCATATAAACGCCGTGGTGTGTGCAGTGCTTACATTTTTTATTTTATTCGATGATTTAATTTTTAATGGACGACTTTCGCTCCGCAGCAGCACGCGGCTAATTAACGGACAGATCAAATTTCCTCAGCAATTTGTTTTCACTTTCAACATAACCTTTGAATCAGACAGTAGACATTAGACAGTGTGTCCAAATTCCACTATGTAGTGCACTACTATGGGCCCTGATTTAAAGCAGTGCACTGCAGCATAAAGAGAAGAGGATGCTATTTAGGACGAGGCCTTCATTTTAACGTGACTTTTCCAGACGATGCTTTTCTCAGAGGGTTTCTTTAGCGTTGTATTTGAATGGTGATTCGGGTCTTTATCCAGAAGCTGTATTGGAGTCTAGTGATAAATATTATATTTAGTTACAGAATCATTTAGTTAAAAGGTCCAACGCAGCTGCTTTCATCTCAATAATCAAATCTTTTCTGGGTAACAATTACTGTGAATACATTACCGGGATTGTTTTCAATTAAAATGATCCAAAAAAAGACATTAAAAAAATTGGTTTTTAGCAAAGAGCCATTTCTCAAGGACTGTCTGGGAGTGGTCTGAGTGGGGGCGGGGAAAACGGAAAACTAGCTGTTATTGGCAGAGAGGTTTGGAACGCTCTTTCTTATTGGTCTATTAACTCATTTACTGGTGATGTCACCAGGCAGGCCAAATCTCTTTCTTATTGGTCTATTAACTCATCTACTGGTGATGTCATCAGGCAGGACAAATCTCTTTCTTATTGGTCTATTAACTCATCTACTGGTGATGTCACCAGGCAGGCCAAATCTCTTTCTTATTGGTCTATTAACTCATCTACTGGTGATGTCATCAGGCAGGCCAAATCTCTTTCTTATTGGTCTATTAACTCATCTACTGGTGATGTCATCAGGCAGGCCAAATCTCTTTCTTATTGGTCTATTAAACTCATCTACTGGTGATGTCATCAGGCAGGCCAAATCTCTTTCTTATTGGTCTATTAACTCATCTACTGGTGATGTCACCAGGCAGGCCAAATCTCTTTCTTATTGGTCTATTAACTCATCTACTGGTGATGTCATCAGGCAGGACAAATCTCTTTCTTATTGGTCTATTAACTCATCTACTGGTGATGTCATCAGGCAGGCCAAATCTCTTTCTTATTGGTCTATTAACTCATCTACTGGTGATGTCACCAGACAGGCCAAATCTCTTTCTTATTGGTCTATTAACTCATTTACTGGTGATGTCACCAGACAGGCCAAATCTCTTTCTTATTGGTCTATTAACTCATCTACTGGTGATGTCATCAGGCAGGACAAATCTCTTTCTTATTGGCTGTATTACACTCATTTACTGGTGATGTCACTTTTACAGACAGGGCAAATCTCTTTCTTATTGGTCTATTAACTCATCTACTGGTGATGTCACCAGACAGGCCAAATCTCCATCCCACTAAAACATGGCTGAAATTACAGGCGGTCTTTTCAAACAGCTTTTACACTAAAAGGGCATTATCATAATTTTCACAGTTTTCACAGTTTTCTTCCAACCTCATAGTGTATAAATATATATTTAAAACACAGGAAAAATCACGTTTTTGACCACACTGGGCCTTTATAGAACAGGTCACGTGAGACCTCAGCACGTATTGTTGTACTTCTCATACAGGTTGGTCTACAATACTTTGGGTTTTGGAAAACTAAGTCAAAACTGTCCCTACTCCCTGACCACCACTACCCCTGTGACTACCCCACCTGACCACCACTACCCTCACCACTACCCCTACCTGACCACCACTACCCCTACCTGACCTGACCACCACTACCCCTACCTGACCACCACTACCCCTACCTGACCACCACTACCCTACCACCACTACCCCTACCTGACCACCCCTACCCCTACCTGACCACCCTATCACCCTACCTGACCCACTACCCCACCTGACCCCACTACCCCTACCTGACCACCCCTACCCCTACCTGACCACCCTACCTCACCACTACCCCTACCCCTACCTGACCACCACTACCCCTACCTGACCACCCCTACCCCCTGACCACCACCCTACTACCCCTACCTGACCACCCACCCCTACCTGACCACCCTACCTGACCACCCCTACCCCTACCTGACCACCACTACCCCTACCTGACCACCCCTACCCCTACCTGACCACCCTACCCCTACCTGACCACCCCTACCCCTACCTGACCACCACTACCCCTACCCCTACCTGACCACCCCTATCCCTACCTGACCACCCCTATCCCTACCTGACCACCACTACCCCTACCTGACCACCCACTACCTGACCCCCTACCTGACCACCCACCACCTACTACCCCTACCTGACCACCACTACCCCTACCTACCCCTACCTGACCACCACACCCCTACCTGACCACCACTACCCCTACCTGACCACCACTATCCCCCTCACCACTACCCCTACCTGACCACCACTATCCCTACCTGACCACCACTACCCCTACCTGACCACCACTATCCCTACCTGACCACCACTTCCCCTACCTGACCACCACTACCCCTACCTGACCACCACTATCCTCAACTTTTGTTTTCTTACTTGTTATTTCTTACACTAGTACCCCAGGTCATCTTAGGTTTCATTACATACAGCCGAGAAGAACTGCTGAAGTTAAGATCAGCGTAGACTCACCATCAGTACGACCAAGAATATGTTTTTCGCGATGCGGATCCTGTGTTCTGCCTTACAACCAGTGCAACGGAGTGGATTACATGCAGCGACCCAAAAAAACGACTCAGAAAAAGAGGGAAACGAAGCGGTCTTCTGGTCAGACTCCGGAGACGGGCACACCGTGCACCACTCCCTAGCATTCTTCTTGCCAATGTCCAGTCTCTTGACAACAAGGTTGATGAAATCCGAGCAAGGGTAGCATTCCAGAGGGACATCAGAGACTGTAACGTTCTCTGCTTCACGGAAACATGGCTCACTGGAGAGACGCTATCCGAAGCGGTGCAGCCAGCGGGTTTCTCCACGCATCGCGCCGACAGAAACAAACATCTTTCTGGTAAGAAGACGGGGGGGGCGTATGCCTTATGACTAACGTGACATGGTGTGATGAAAGAAACATACAGGAACTCAAATCCTTCTGTTCACCTGATTTAGAATTCCTCACAATCAAATGTAGACCGCATTATCTACCAAGAGAATTCTCTTCGATTATAATCACAGCCGTATATATCCCCCCCAAGCAGACACATCGATGGCTCTGAACAAACTTTATTTAACTCTCTGCAAACTGGAAACGATTTATCCGGAGGCTGCATTCATTGTAGCTGGGGATTTTAACAAGGCTAATCTGAAAACAAGACTCCCTAAATTTTATCAGCATATCGATTGCGCAACCAGGGGTGGAAAGACCCTGGATCATTGTTACTCTAACTTCCGCGACGCATATAAGGCCCTGCCCCGCCCCCTTTCGGAAAAGCTGACCACGACTCCATTTTGTTGATCCCTGCCTACAGACAGAAACTAAAACAAGAAGCTCCCACGCTGAGGTCTGTCCAACGCTGGTCTGACCAAGCTGACTCCACACTCCAAGACTGCTTCCATCACGTGGACTGGGAGATGTTTCGTATTGCGTCAGACAACAACATTGACGAATACGCTGATTCGGTGTGCGAGTTCATTAGAACGTGCGTTGAAGATGTCGTTCCCATAGCAACGATTAAAACATTCCCAAACCAGAAACCGTGGATTGATGGCAGCATTCGTGTGAAACTGAAGGCGCGAACCACTGCTTTTAATCAGGGCAAGGTGTCTGGTAACATGACTGAATACAAACAGTGCAGCTATTCCCTCCGAAAGGCTATCAAACAAGCTAAGCGCCAGTACAGAGACAAAGTAGAATCTCAATTCAACGGCTCAGACACAAGAGGCATGTGGCAGGGTCTACAGTCAATCACGGACTACAGGAAGAAACCCAGCCCAGTCACGGACCAGGATGTCTTGCTCCCAGGCAGACTAAATAACTTTTTGCCCGCTTTGAGGACAATACAGTGCCACTGACACGGCCTGCAACGAAAACATGCGGTCTCTCCTTCACTGCAGCCGAAGTGAGTAAGACATTTAAACGTGTTAACCCTCGCAAGGCTGCAGGCCCAGACGGCATCCCCAGCCGCGCCCTCAGAGCATGCGCAGACCAGCTGGCCGGTGTGTTTACGGACATATTCAATCAATCCCTATACCAGTCTGCTGTTCCCACATGCTTCAAGAGGGCCACCATTGTTCCTGTTCCCAAGAAAGCTAAGGTAACTGAGCTAAACGACTACCGCCCGTAGCACTCACATCCGTCATCATGAAGTGCTTTGAGAGACTAGTCAAGGACCATATCACCTCCACCCTACCTGACACCCTAGACCCACTCCAATTTGCTTACCGCCCAAATAGGTCCACAGACGATGCAATCTCAACCACACTGCACACTGCCCTAACCCATCTGGACAAGAGGAATACCTATGTGAGAATGCTGTTCATCGACTACAGCTCGGCATTCAACACCATAGTACCCTCCAAGCTCGTCATCAAGCTCGAGACCCTGGGTCTCGACCCCGCCCTGTGCAACTGGGTACTGGACTTCCTGACGGGCCGCCCCCAGGTGGTGAGGGTAGGCAACAACATCTCCTCCCCGCTGATCCTCAACACTGGGGCCCCACAAGGGTGCGTTCTGAGCCCTCTCCTGTACTCCCTGTTCACCCACGACTGCGTGGCCACGCACGCCTCCAACTCAATCATCAAGTTTGCGGACGACACAACAGTGGTAGGCTTGATTACCAACAACGACGAGACGGCCTACAGGGAGGAGGTGAGGGCCCTCGGAGTGTGGTGTCAGGAAAATAACCTCACACTCAACGTCAACAAAACTAAGGAGATGATTGTGGACTTCAGGAAACAGCAGAGGGAACACCCCCATCCACATCGATGGAACAGTAGTGGAGAGGGTAGCAAGTTTTAAGTTCCTCGGCATACACATCACAGACAAACTGAATTGGTCCACTCACACAGACAGCATCGTGAGGAAGGCGCAGCAGCGCCTCTTCAACCTCAGGAGGCTGAAGAAATTCGGCTTGTCACCAAAAGCACTCATAAACTTCTACAGATGCACAATCGAGAGCATCCTGGCGGGCTGTATCACCGCCTGGTATGGCAACTGCACCGCCCTCAACCGTAAGGCTCTCCAGAGGGTAGTGAGGTCTGCACAACGCATCACCGGGGGCAAACTACCTGCCCTCCAGGACACCTACACCACCCGATGCTACAGGAAGGCCATAAAGATCATCAAGGACATCAACCACCCGAGCCACTGCCTGTTCACCCCGCTGCCATCCAGAAGGCGAGGTCAGTACAGGTGCATCAAAGCTGGGACCGAGAGACTGAAAAACAGCTTCTATCTCAAGGCCATCAGACTGTTAAACAGCCACCACTAACATTGAGTGGCTACTGCCAACACACTGTCAATGACACTGACTCAACTCCAGCCACTTTAATAATGGGAATTGATGGGAAATGATGTAAATATATCACTAGCCACTTTAAACAATGCTACCTTATATAATGTTACTTACCCTACATTATTCATCTCATATGCATACGTAGATACTGTACTCTATATCATCGACTGCATCCTTATGTAATACATGTATCACTAGCCACTTTAACTATGCCACTTGGTTTACATACTCATCTCATATGTATATACTGTACTCGATATCATCTACTGTATCTTGCCTATGCTGCTCTGTACCATCACTCATTCATATATCCTTATGTACATATTCTTTATCCCCTTACACTGTGTATAAGACAGTAGTTTTTTGGAATTGTTAGTTAGATTACTAGTTGGTTATTACTGCATTGTCGGAACTAGAAGCACAAGCATTTCGCTACACTCGCATTAACATCTGCTAACCATGTGTATGTGACAAATACAATTTGATTTTGATTTGATTTGATTTGATTTTGAACCTGTTGGTATTATACACTGAGTGGACAAAACAATAGGAACACCTTCCTAATATTGAGTTGAACCCCCTTCTGCCCTCAGAACAGACTCAGTTCGTCGGGTCATGGACTCTACAAGGTGTTGAAAGCGTTCCACAGGGATGCTGGTCCATGTTGACTCTACAAGGTGTTGAAAGCGTTCCACAGGGATGCTGGTCCATGGTGACTCTACAAGGTGTTGAAAGTGTTCCACAGGGATGCTGGTCCATGGTGACTCTACAAGGTGTTGAACGCGTTCCACAGGGATGCTGGTCCATGTTGACTCTACAAGGTGTTGAAAGTGTTCCACAGGGATGCTGGCCCCATGTTGACTCCAATAGCTTCCCACAGTTGTGTCAAGTTGGCTGGATGTCCTTTGGGTGGTGGACCATTCTTGATACACACGAGAACTGTTGAGCGTGAAAAACCCAGCAGCGTTGCAGTTCTTGACACAAACCGGTGCCCCTGGACCCTACAACCATACCCCGTTCAAAGGCACTTAAATCTTTAGTCTTGCCCATTCACCCTCTGAATGGCACACATACACAATCCATGTCTCAATTGTCTCAAGGCTTGAAAATCCATCTTTAACCTGGTCTCCTCCCCTTCATCTACACTGATTGAAGTGGATTTAACAAGTGATATCAATAATGGATCAAAGCTTTCACCTGGATTCACCTGGTCAGTCTGTCATGAAAAGAGGAGAGGAACAGAGACTGTGGAGCAGGATACAGATACTGTGGAGCAGGATACGGAGAGAGGAGAGGTACAGATACTGTGGAGCAGGATAGAGATATTGTGGAGCAGGATACAGAGACTGTGGAGCAGGATACAGATACTGTGGAGCAGGATACAGAGACTGTGGAGCAGGGTACAGAGACTGTGGAGCAGGATACGGAGAGAGGAGAGGTACAGATACTGTGGAGCAGGATACAGATACTGTGGAGCAGGGTACAGAGACTGTGGAGCAGGATACGGAGAGAGGAGAGGTACAGATACTGTGGAGTAGGATACAGAGACTGTGGAGCAGGATACAGAGACTGTGGAGCAGGATACGGAGAGAGGAGAGGTAGAGATACTGTGGAGCAGGGTAGAGATACTGTGGAGCAGGATACAGAGACTGTGGAGCAGGATACGGAGAGAGGAGAGGTACAGATACTGTGGAGTAGGATACAGAGACTGTGGAGCAGGATACAGAGACTGTGGAGCAGGAACAGATACTGTGGAGCAGGATAGAGATACTGTGGAGCAGGATAGAGAGACTGTGGAGCAGGATACAGAGACTGTGTGGCATGATACGGAGATAGGAGAGGTACAGATACTGTGGAGTAGGATACAGAGACTGTGGAGCAAGATACAGAGACTGTAGAGCATGGTACAGATACTGTGGAGCAGGATACAGATACTGTGGAGCAGGATACAGAGAGAGGAGAGGTACCACTGGGTAATCGAGACAAACTAAAGGGTTATTCCCTGGTACCACTGGGTAATCGAGACACAACTAAAGGGTTATTCCCTGGTACCACTGGGTAATCTACACACAACTAAAGGGTTATTCCCCCTGGGTACCACTGGGTTATTCCCTGTACCACTGCACACACAAAAAGGGTTATTCCCTGGTACCACTGGGTAATCTACACACAACTAAAGGGTTATTCCCTGGTACCACTGGGTAATCTACACACAACTAAAGGGTTATTCCCTGGTACCACTGCTACACACAACTAAAGGGTTATTCCCTGGTACCACTGGGTAATCTACACACAACTAAAGGGTTATTCCCAGGTACCACTGCTACACACAACTAAAGGGTTATTCCCTGGTACCACTGGGTAATCTACACACAACTAAAGGGTTATTCCCTGGTACCACTGGGTAATCTACACACAACTAAAGGGTTATTCCCTGGTACCACTGGGTAATCTACACACAACTAAAGGGTTATTCCCTGGTACCACTGGGTAATCTACACACAACTAAAGGGTTATTCCCTGGTACCACTGTAATCTACACACAACTAAAGGGTTATTCCCTGGTACCACTGGGTAATCTACACACAACTAAAGGGTTATTCCCTGGTACCACTGGGTAATCTACACACAACTAAAGGGTTATTCCCTGGTACCACTGGGTAATCTACACACAACTAAAGGGTTATTCCCTGGTACCACTGGGTAATCTACACACAACTAAAGGGTTATTCCCTGGTACCACTGGGTAATCTACACACAACTAAAGGGGGTTATTACACACCTAAAGGGTTATTCCCTGGTACCACTGGGTAATCTACACACAACTAAAGGGTTATTCCCTGGTACCACTGGGTTATTCCCTAATCTACACACAACTAAAGGGTTATTCCCTGGTACCACTGGGTAATCTACACACAACTAAAATACTAAAATGTATCAAACAGGGATGTATTTCATTACAAAGTCCACACGTTTGTATATACAGTCACTGGGATGATTTAGTGCTTCGTATTGTCCAAATCCAGGCATTTTAGGATCACACAGAAAGCCAACTATATCTCCATCAAACAGCAGACGTAGAATAGCCTGGTGAAACTGGAGACAGATGGACGAGGCAAAACAGGTCAAAACCAAATACATTTAACATTCCCTCTCCAAGTTTCTCTGATTCAAGAACCTTTATCATAGTTTTTCCAAGAAGCCAGTCTGCTGCTGGCATGGCAGAGAAACTGGATAGATTTGGAGAGCCTCATCCTTCCAACCAAGCCTGTGTCCCACACACCACCCTATGCATATAGTGCACTACGGTGCCATCTGGGACAGAGCCAGGAGTCTCTCTCTCTCTCTCTCTCATTAGCTGAAAGCCATGTGAACAATCACACACACACACACACACACACACACACACACACACACACACACACACACACACACACACACACACACACACACACACACACACACACACACACACACACACACACACACACACACAGTAATAGTGTATTCAGAGCACCAGATAAAGAGTTGTGTTCAATAAGGCCTGTTTCCTGGAGTATTTCATGTCTAAAACACTTCCTTGTCTCTAAAGCTGAGGAGCAGCTCTGTCGGAGGTAAGGCAGCATTGTGTCAGGGCTTTCTCTGAGCGTTGTTCTAGTGAACGAGGAGCAGCTCTGTAGGAGGTAAGGCAGCATTGTGTCAGGGCTTTCTCTGAGCGTTGTTCTAGTGAACGAGGAGCAGCTCTGTAGGAGGTAAGGCAGCATTGTGTCAGGGCTTTCTCTGAGCGTTGTTCTAGTAAACTAGGAGCAGCTCTGTCGGAGGTAAGGCAGCATTGTGTCAGGGCTTTCTCTGAGCGTTGTTCTAGTGAACGAGGAGCAGCTCTGTAGGAGGTAAGGCAGCATTGTGTCAGGGCTTTCTCTGAGCGTTGTTCTAGTAAACAGGAGCAGCTCTGTCGGAGGTAAGGCAGCATTGTGTCAGGGCTTTCTCTGAGCGTTGTTCTAGTGAACGAGGAGCAGCTCTGTAGGAGGTAAGGCAGCATTGTGTCAGGGCTTTCTCTGAGCGTTGTTCTAGTGAACGAGGAGCAGCTCTGTAGGAGGTAAGGCAGCATTGTGTCAGGGCTTTCTCTGAGCGTTGTTCTAGTGAACGAGGAGCAGCTCTGTCGGAGGTAAGGCAGCATTGTGTCAGGGCTTTCTCTGAGCGTTGTTCTAGTGAACGAGGAGCAGCTCTGTAGGAGGTAAGGCAGCATTGTGTCAGGGCTTTCTCTGAGCGTTGTTCTAGTAAACTAGGAGCAGCTCTGTCGGAGGTAAGGCAGCATTGTGTCAGGGCTTTCTCTGAGCGTTGTTCTAGTGAACTAGGAGCAGCTCTGTCGGAGGTAAGGCAGCATTGTGTCAGGGCTTTCTCTGAGCGTTGTTCTAGTGAACGAGGAGCAGCTCTGTCGGAGGTAAGGCAGCATTGTGTCAGGGCTTTCTCTGAGCGTTGTTCTAGTAAACTAGGAGCAGCTCTGTCGGAGGTAAGGCAGCATTGTGTCAGGGCTTTCTCTGAGCGTTGTTCTAGTGAACGAGGAGCAGCTCTGTAGGAGGTAAGGCAGCATTGTGTCAGGGCTTTCTCTGAGCGTTGTTCTAGTGAACTAGGAGCAGCTCTGTCGGAGGTAAGGCAGCATTGTGTCAGGGCTTTCTCTGAGCGTTGTTCTAGTGAACTAGGAGCAGCTCTGTCGGAGGTAAGGCAGCATTGTGTCAGGGCTTTCTCTGAGCGTTGTTCTAGTGAACGAGGAGCAGCTCTGTCGGAGGTAAGGCAGCATTGTGTCAGGGCTTTCTCTGAACATTATATTACATTGTGACAGTAATTTACTGCAGATAAACATTACGTCGTTATTTTACAAAGACACAACACAGTCCTCTGGAAGTAGAATATCCATCCCCAAAAATGTCACAGAACTCCATCCACTTAACAAGAAAAGGAGAGCTCAGATAATGTAATAACCATGTTTCAACAGACAAGCTGTCTTCATCAAGGTATAAAGACTAACAGAACTTCATACACCCTATTGGTTACATCCTAAATGGCACCATGTTCCCTATATAGTCCACTACACTCTTAGAAAAAAAGGTTCCTAAAATGTTCTTCTGCTGTCCCCATAGGAGAAGCCCTTTTGGTTCCAGGTAGAACCCTGTTTGGTTCCAGGAAGAACCCTGTTTGGTTCCAGGTAGAACCCTTTTTGGTTCCAGGTAGAACCTTTTTGGTTCCAGGAAGAACCCTGTTTGGTTCCGGGTAGAACCCATTTTGGCTTCCATGTAGAACCCTCTGTGGAAAGGGTTCTTCACGGAATGCAAAATAGTTCCACCCGTAACCAAAAAGGGTTCTACCTGGAACCAAAAAGAGTTCCACCCGTAACCGAACAGGGTTCTTCAAAGGGTTCTCCTGTGGGGGAAAGCAGAAGAACCCTTTTTTTCCCTAAGAGTGTACTTTTGACCAGGCTCTTGTCAAAAGTAGTACGCTAAGTAGGGAATAGGGTGCCATTTGAGACAGTGACAGTTTATACTGTACACCCTTCAGGTTTACAGATCTTTCATGTTCAGATCTGTTGTCTATACCATTTCCTGTTCCAACTTCAGCCCCTTCGTGTCAGCATTAAAGTGGATGCAGCCACAAATAAAACATACATTTGTCAAAAAGCCAAAACATTTCTCTCTGGCTGGACGTGCAGCTCTGTGTGGATTTACAGGCCTTTATGAAGCAGATACACAGGGTAGAGTAGCTAGCCAGTTGGTCTTTATAAAGCAGATACACAGGGTAGAGTAGCTAGCTAGTTGGTCTTTATGAAGCAGATACACAGGGTAGAGTAGCTAGCTAGTTGGTCTTTATGAAGCAGATACACAGGGTAGAGTAGCTAGCTAGTTGGTCTTTATGAAGCAGATACACAGGGTAGAGTAGCTAGCTAGTTGATCTTTATGAAGCAGATACACAGGGTAGAGTTAGCTAGTTGGTCTTTATGAAGCAGATACACAGGGTAGAGTAGCTAGCTAGTTGGTCTTTATGAAGCAGATACACAGGGTAGAGTAGCTAGCTAGTTGGTCTTTATGAAGCAGATACACAGGGTAGAGTAGCTAGCTAGTTGGTCTTTATGAAGCAGATACACAGGGTAGAGTAGCTAGCTAGTTGATCTTTATGAAGCAGATACACAGGGCAGATACACAGTTGGTCTTTATGAAGCAGATACACATGGTAAGTAGCTAGCTAGTTGATCTTTATGAAGCAGGTACACAGGGTAGAGTAGCTAGCTAGTTGATCTTTATGAAGCAGATACACAGGGTAGAGTAGCTAGCTAGTTGGTCTTTATGAAGCAGATACACAGGGTAGAGTAGCTAGCTAGTTGGTCTTTATGAAGCAGATACACAGGGTAGAGTAGCTAGCTAGTTGGTCTTTATGAAGCAGATACACAGGGTAGAGTAGCTAGCTAGTTGGTCTTTATGAAGCAGATACACAGGGTAGAGTAGCTAGCCAGTTGATCAATCAACACTTGTAGATTCACAGCTTATCAGTTCAGTTTCAGATCACGTGAGAACAACTAAAACTCAACATACAGCCTCGATCAACATAAACAGGCTCGACATACAGCCTCGATAAACAGCGACATACAGCCTCGATAAACAGCCTCGACATACAGCCTCGATAAACAGCCTCGACATACAGCCTCGATAAACAGGCTCGACATACAGCCTCGATAAACAGCCTCGACATACAGCCTCGATAAACAGCTCGACATACAGCCTCGATAAACAGCCTCGACATACAGCCTCGATAAACAGCCTCGACATACAGCCTCGATAAACAGCCTCGACATACAGCCTCGATAAACAGCCTCGACATACAGCCTCGATAAACAGCCTCGACATACAGCCTCGATAAACAGGCTCGACATACAGCCTCTACTACAACATAAAGCCCAACCCAGCACTACACTACAACATAAAGCCCAACACTATACTACAACATAAAGCCCAGCACTATACTACAACATAAAGCCCAACACTATACTACAACATAAAGCCCAGGACTATACTACAACATAAAGCCCAACACTATACTACAACATAAAGCCCAACACTATACTACAACATAAAGCCCAGCACTATACTACAACATAAAAGCCCAGCCCAGCAACACTATACTACAACATAAAGCCCAGCACTATACTACAACATAAAGCCCAGCCCAGCAATATACTACAACATAAAGCCCAACACTATACTACAACATAAAGCCCAGCCCATCACTACACTACAACATAAAGCCCAGCCCATCACTACACTACAACATAAAGCCCAGCCCAGCACTATACTACAATATAAAACCTAGCACTATCCTACAACATAAATCCCAGCACTATACTACAATATAAAGCCCAGCCAAGCACTATACTACAACATAAAGCCCAGCACTATACTACAACATAAAGCCCAGCCCAGCACTATACTACAACATAAAGCCCAACACTATACTACAACATAAAGCCATCACTACACTACAACATAAAGCCCAGCACTATACTACAACATAAAGCCCAACACTATACTACAACATAAAGCCCAGGACTATACTACAACATAAAGCCCAACACTATACTACAACATAAAGCCCAGGACTATACTACAACATAAAGCCCAACACTATACTACAACATAAAGCCCAGCACTATACTACAACATAAAGCCCAACACTATACTACAACATAAAGCCCAGCACTATACTACAACATAAAGCCCAGCACTATACTACAACATAAAGCCCAGCACTATACTACAACATAAAGCCCAGCACTATACTACAACATAAAGCCCAACACTATACTACAACATAAAGCCCAGCCCATCACTATACTACAACATAAAGCCCAGCACTATACTACAACATAAAGCCCAACCCAACACTATACTACAACATAAAGCCCAACACTATACTACAACATAAAGCCCAACACTATACTACAACATAAAGCCCAGCCCATCACTACACTACAACATAAAGCCCAGCACTATACTACAACGTAAATCCCAGCACTATACTACAACATAAAGCCCAGCCCAGCACTATACTACAACATAAAGCCCAGCACTATACTACAACATAAAGCCCAGCACTACACTACAACATAAAGCCCAGGACTATCCTACAACATAAAGCCCAGCCCAGCACTATACTACAACATAAATCCCAGCACTATACTACAACATAAAGCCCAGCCCAGCACTATACTACAACATAAATCCCAGCACTATACTACAACATAAAGCCCAGCACTACACTACAACATAAAGCCCAACACTATACTACAACACAAAGCCCAGCCCAGCACTATACTACAACATAAAGCCCAGCCCAGCACTATACTACAACATAAATCCCAGCACTATACTACAACATAAAGCCCAGCACTACACTACAACATAAAGCCCAACACTATACTACAACACAAAGCCCAGCCCAGCACTATACTACAACATAAATCCCAGCCCAACACTATACTACAACATAAAGCCCAGCACTATACTACAACATAAAGCCCAGCACTATACTACAACATAAAGCCCAGCCCAACACTATACTACAACATAAAGCCCAGCACTATACTACAACATAAAGCCCAGCCCAGCACTATACTACAATATAAAACCCAGCACTATCCTACAACATAAATCCCAGCACTATACTACAACATAAAGCCCAGCCCAGCACTATACTACAACATAAAGCCCAGCCCAACACTATACTACAACATAAAGCCCAGCACTATACTACAACATAAAGCCCAGCCCAGCACTATACTACAATATAAAACCCAGCACTATACTACAACATAAAGCCCAGCCCAACACTATACTACAACATAAAGCCCAGCCCAGCACTATACTACAACATAAAGCCCAGCACTATACTACAACATAAGGCCCAGCCCATCACTACACTACAACATAAAGCCCAGGACTATACTACAACATAAAGCCCAGCCCAACACTATACTACAACATAAAGCCCAGCCCAGCACTATACTACAACATAAAGCCCAGCACTACACTACAACATAAAGCCCAGCCCATCACTACACTACAACATAAAGCCCAGCACTACACTACAACATAAAGCCCAGCCCAGCACTATACTACAACATAAAGCCCAGCCCAGCACTATACTACAACATAAAGCCCAGCACTATACTACAACATAAAGCCCAGCCCAGCACTATACTACAACATAAAGCCCAGCACTATACTACAACATAAAGCCCAGCCCATCACTACACTACAACATAAAGCCCAGCACTATACTACAACATAAAGCCCAACACTATACTACAACATAAAGTCCAGCACTATACTACAACATAAAGCCCAGCCCAGCACTATACTAGTGCTGTGTAGTACAACATAAAGCCCAACACTATACTACAACATAAAGTCCAGCACTATACTACAACATAAAGCCCAGCCCAGCACTATACTACAACATAAAGCCCAACACTATACTACAACATAAAGCCCAGCCCAGCACTATACTACAACATAAAGCCCAGCACTGGGTTGTTTCTCTCCTCAGTCAGTCAGCCAGTCAGTCAGTCAGATGTAGTCATCACAGTGCTGTGTAGTACCTCTCATCAGCCAGTCAGTCAGTCAGATGTAGTCATCACAGTGCTGTGTAGTACCTCTCATCTGTCAGTCAGTCAGTCAGTCAGTCAGATGTAGTCATCACAGTGCTGTGTAGTACCTCTCCTCAGTCAGTCAGTCAGATGTAGTCATCACAGTGCTGTGTAGTACCTCTCCTCAGTCAGTCAGTCAGTCAGATGTAGTCATCACAGTGCTGTGTAGTACCTCTCCTCAGTCAGTCAGTCAGTCAGATGTAGTCATCACAGTGCTGTAGTAGTACCTCTCCTCAGTCAGTCAGTCAGTCAGATGTAGTCATCACAGTGCTGTGTAGTACCTCTCCTCAGTCAGTCAGTCAGTCAGTCAGATGTAGTCATCACAGTGCTGTGTAGTACCTCTCCTCAGTCAATCAGTCAGTCAAATGTAGTCATCACAGTGCTGTGTAGTACCTTTCCTCAGTCAGTCAGTCAGTCAGTCAGTCAGTCAGTCAGATGTAGTCATCACAGTGCTGTGTAGTTGTAACGCTTTTCATCTGGAGCAAGAGAGGAGGACCAAAAGAACATAGACTACCCACCCCAACTCACGCCCTGACCAAACTAACACAAAGACAAAATAAAGGAACTAAGATCATAATGTGACAGCCCCCCCAAAGGTGCGGACTCCGGCCGCAAAACCTGAACCTATAGGGGAGGGTCTGGGTGGGCGTCTGTCCGCGGTGGAGGCTCTGGCGCGGGACTTGGACCCCACTCCACCATAGTCTTTGCCCACTTCAGTGGCGCCTTTAGAGCGGCGACCCTCGCCGCCGACCTCGGACTGGGGACCCTTGCAGCGGGTCCCGAATAGACGGGCGGCTCTGGCAGCTCCTGACTGACGGGCGGCTCTGGCAGCTCAGGACAGACGGGCGGCTCTGGCAGGTCAGGACAGACGGGCGGCTCTGGCAGCTCAGGACAGACGGGCGGACCCTGGAGGGAGGAGACTGAGAGAGAGCCTGGTGCGTGGGGCTGCCACAGGACCCACCAGGCTGGGGAGACCTACAGGAGGCCTGGTGCTTGGAGGAGGCACCGGATGGACTGGGCTGTGGGGGAGCACTGGAGCCCTGGTGCGCAGTCTTGGCACCACTCCCCCCGGCTGGATCACCATTTTAGCCCAGACCATCCAGAGTGCAGCACAGGTTGAACCGGGCTGTGGGGGGAGCACTGGATCTCCGGTGCATACCACTCGCACCTCTCCCTTAGGCTCAATACCCACATTCGCCCGGTACGGGCGGAGCGCAGGCACCGAACGCACTGCACCCTCCCAGCGTCTCGGAGACACAGCACGCAGAGCCGGCGCAGGACACCCTGCCTACATAGTGGGATTTCTTATAGGCGTAACGGATTAGTGTCCCGCTCAATGAAAGCGGCAGCTCTAGCCTTTAGGTCGATGCGGATGTTGCCTGTAATCCATGGCTTCTGGTTGGGATATGTACGTACGGTCACTGTGGGGATGATGACCGAGGTGGTACACTCCTCAGTGCCATTGGATGAATTCCGGAACATATTCCAGTCTGTTCAACTCAGATTTTGTATTAACATAACTTAAATAACATAAGCCTATGCAACATTAACCAATTAAAAACAGTACTGTAGCAATGAGGTTTGTGCAGTAAGCTACAGGCCCAATACATAATCACCGTAATCATACTGCCTTTGCTTGAATTGCCCTGCCAATGCATTGTTGTTTGGGATATTAAAGAAAATATGAACACATCTGTGGTAGGCTATATGATCACACCGGTAATAGATCCGTTACTTGTGAAGCGCAGCTGAGTGACCAAATATTTAAATCATTAAATTTTTTATTTTACTTGGCTGATGGTCAGTCTCAGCGGAGGGAGAAGAGCAGCAGACTGAGGGGCCGTCTCTCAACATCTCTCCACTCTCCCTTTCTTTCGCTGACACTGACCAAAAATGTACACCGTCTTCCAGCTGATGGCGAAACTCTGTGTGCTGAGTGAGAGCTTAAACATGAACTCAGTCCTAAAAACAGTAGCTCTGTGCTGTATTCATTGACAGTCTCTCTCTAGTCATGGTTTTAAACGTTTTGAAATCTCACAGTATCGACTTTGCTGTAGCTTTCTTTTATGGGTGCTACATTACTGCAGACACGGTCATCTGAGACATCCGATTGGCCTATAGTGTCCTTGATTTGCTCTCTGGGCCCGCCTGGAAGGCAGAGTTTGTTCCTTCAGACACATGAAATGGTTCAAAATGGCAACTATTCGCCTACCTGGTGCGCAGGGCACCTACTGCCAACACCCACCCTGGCTATTGACTAAGAATACCTTGTAGATGGACCAGTGGATCGTGATCGACTAGGGATGCCTTGGCGATGGACCAGTGGATCGTGATCGACTAGGGATGCCTGGGAGATGGACCAGTGGATCGTGATCGACTAGGGATGCCTTGGAGATGGACCAGTGGATCGTGATCGACTAGGGATGGGATGCCTTAGGGATGCCTTGGCGATGGACCAGTGGATCGTGATCGACTAGGGATGCCTTGGCGATGGACCAGTGGATCGTGATCGACTAGGAATGCCTTGGAGCTGGACAAGTGGATCGTGATCGAGTAGGGATGCCTGGGAGATGGACCAGTGGATCGTGATCGACTAGGGATGCCTTGGCGATGGACCAGTGGATCGTGATCGACCGGTTGGTGACCACTGCTCTAGAAAGTTCAGTGAAGCTCAATCTCATGCTCCTCACTGTGGACTGATATTTCCACAGCTTAGAGGGAACATCGGTAGTAGGTGCCAGGCTCACCGGTTTGTGTCAAGTACTGCAACGCAGCTGGGTTTTTCACGCTCAACAGTTTCACGTGTGTATCAAGAATGGTCCACCACCCAAAGGACATCCACCCAACTTGTCACAACTGTGGGAAGCTATTGGAGTCAACATGGGCCAGCATGCCTGTGGAACGCTTTCGACATTTTTCCGTATGGGCAGGCTCCTTAGAGAGACATATTTTAATTCTCACCTCATCATCTTCCCAACCAGATGGCAGACATTTTTGTCTCAAAGCAGAATCACAGTCTGCATCCCCAAATGGTACTACTTCTGACCAGGGCCCATTCAGCTGTGGTCAAAAGTAGTGTACTTCTAGGGAATAGGTAGCCAATTGGGACACGGTCCAAGTTCATCAACTATGACTAAAGACCCACTAAAGATGATAAAGCTGGAGCAGGATGAGAGGATTGGAGATGTACAAGTTTGGCAGACAACCATTTCTCTCATCTACCCATTTTGTCTGTCGGAGTGGAATGAAATTAAAGTTTATCAACAAAGAACAGACTGAAAGACTGAAGTGGAAGGACTAAATTCTATAATGCTTGGATCAGGACGAGGAGATTGGAGATGTCCATGTTTGGCAGATGGAAAATAAATGTCTGCCAGCTACAGCGCAGACCAGAGCAGAGCAGACCAGAGCAGAGCAGACCAGACCAGAGCAGACCAGACCAGAGCAGACCAGAGCAGACCAGACCAGATCAGACCAGACCAGACCAGACCAGAGCAGAGGAACCACAGTTCATCAGAAAGAACAGAAGACTGAAGAATCACTAAAGATGGCCATTCTGGAGCAGGATGAGCGGATTGGAGATGTCCATGTTTGGCAGATGGAAAATAAATGTCTAACAGATACAGCTACGGCTACAGATACAGCTACAGCTACAGATACAGCTACGGCTACAGATACAGCTACAGCTACGGCTACAGATACAGCTACAGATACAGCTACGGCTACAGATACAGCTACAGCTACAGCTACAGCTACAGATACAGCTACAGCTACAGCTACAGATACAGCTACAGATACAGCTACAGCTACAGCTACAGATACAGATACAGCTACAGATACAGCTACAGATACAGATACAGCTACAGCTACAGATACAGCTACAGCTACAGATACAGATACAGCTACAGATACAGCTACAGCTACAGATACAGATACAGCTACAGCTACAGCTACAGATACAGCTACAGATACATATACAGATACAGCTACAGATACAGCTACAGATACAGATACAGATACAGATACAGACATACAGATACAGCTACAGTTACAGCTACAGAGCTACAGATACAGCTACAGATACAGCTACAGATACAGATACAGCTACAGCTACAGCTACAGATACAGCTACAGATACAGATACAGCTACAGATACAGATACAGCTACAGATACAGCTACAGATACAGATACAGATACAGATACAGACTACAGATACAGCTACAGCTACAGCTACAGCTACAGATACAGCTACAGATACAGCTACAGCTACAGATACAGCTACAGCTACAGCTACAGATACAGATACAGATACAGCTACAGATACAGCTACAGCTACAGATACAGATACAGATACAGATACAGATACAGATACAGCTACAGATACAGCTACAGATACAGATACAGCTACAGATACAGCTACAGATACAGATACAGATACAGATACAGATACAGATACAGCTACAGATACAGCTACAGCTACAGATACAGCTACAGATACAGATACAGATACAGATACAGCTACAGATACAGCTACAGATACAGATACAGATACAGCTACAGATACAGATACAGCTACAGCTACAGCTACAGATACAGATACAGATACAGATACAGCTACAGATACAGCTACAGCTACAGATACAGCTACAACTACAGCTACAGCTACAGATACAGCTACAGCTACAGCTACAGCTACAGATACAGCTGCAGATACAGCTACAGATACAGCTACAGATACAGATACAGCTACAGATACAGATACAGATACAGATACAGCTACAGATACAGCTACAGATACAGATACAGCTACAGATACAGATACAGATACAGACTACAGATACAGCTACAGATACAGATACAGCTACAGATACAGCTACAGCCAGACCAGAGCAGACCAGAGCAGAGAGGAACCACAGTTCATCAGAAACAACAGAAGACTGAAGAATCACTAAAGACGGCCATTCTGGAGCAGGATGAGGGGATTGAAGATGTCAGGAAGAGAAGTTTGGCAGAGACAGAAAATAACTGTCTATGACATGATGCCTGATAACACCAATGAAAGTATGAAGTATGATTGATTTGTATGGTTTGACAAACTACTCCTCACACCCTGTGATTCCTCTCAAACCTCTAGGTCAATATTTGGACGACATCAAGTGAGGCACTCAAGCAATAAGTTACAAGTGTAGGATCTTAATTTGGTCACCCTGTTGTTGCAGGAAATGCAAACTTGTAGTGCATTCGAGGTTTAAAAAAAAGGCTTCTAAAGTTTGTAATTTTCACTTAAAAATACAAGACTTGATTTTCCCGCCGAAATGAAAATGTATCCACCCCTACAACAATGTCCATTAATTATCATCTACATAATAATTCACATTTCCTGTTGCTGCAGGATTATTTTAATGCTGTTCAATGGTCAAATTAAGATCCTACATCTGTAGCTGCTGAAGTTTGTCCTGGATAGTTAATTACGGAGCTTTAATATTTCACATGACAATGACTTAGACACATGTTACTCTGTTTTAGTTGTGACCTGCACTTTCCAGATGAAAGGAGACGTCTACGTAGGGAATAGGGTGCATTTTGGGACACAACCTTATTTTTCAAATGTCTGTGTAAGATTTCCTTTCAAGTCTGGCCTGTGTGTAGTCTGGCCTGTGTGTAGTCTGTGGTTTGGCCTAGTGTGTTGGGTAATATTTCACTTCTCCAGTACAGAGAGCAGTATCACAATACTGTTAATGTGCCTTTATTTAACCAGGCAAGTCAGTTCACAACAAATTCTTATTTACAATGACGGCCTAGCGCCCGGCCAAACCCGGACGACGCCGGGCTAATTATGCGCCACCCTATGGGACTCCCAATCACAGCCGGATGTGATACAGCCTGGATTCCAACCAGGGACTGTAGTGACTCCTCTTACACTGAGATGCAGTGCCTTAGACCGCTGAGCCACTCCCAGTGTTCGGCTGTCCCCTGTCCCAAATGGAACCCTATTTGGTGCACTCCAGGGCCTTATTGGTTGCAGTGGTCAACAGTAGCGCACTATCTAGGGAATAAGGTAACATTTATGACACAACAGAGCTGTTCGCTGGTCTAACAAATGACTCCTCCTGTTCCCTTGCAGTATAAACAGGATATCCTTCCTCCTGAAGAATGTTCCCTCTGCAATCGGTCTGTATTCACTTCCAGTACCTAGTAACTAACCTACCCAGTGTTTCTCCTCTCCATACAACTGTCTTTCATTCACTTGAATCAAGCCATTCTGGTGTTGTACGTAACTCACAGTCTAGCAAGCACAGCATTTTTTTTGTCTTGTTTTATTTTTACCTCCAAAACGGCCCCCTATCGCCTTTGTAGTGCACTACTTTTCAGTGCACTATAAAGGGAAGAGGGTGCTGTTTGAGACACAACCTAGACACAACCTAGACACAACCCAGACACAACCCAGACACAACCTAGACACAACCTAGACACAACCTATGAGTGGGAAGACAAGTGTCATCCACAGTGATGGGATCATTAAACTAGTCCCTCAAGTGTGACCCTGACTGATCTAACCCTCCGGACTAATCTAACCCTCCTGACTAATATAACCCTCCTGACTGATCTAACCCTCCAGACTGATATAACCCTCCTGACTGATATAACCCTCCTGACTGATATAACCCTCCTGACTGATCAAACCCTCCTGACTAATCTAACCCTCCTGACCAATCTAACCCTCCTGACTGATCTAACCCTCCTGACTGATCTAACCCTCCTGACCGATCAAACCCTCCTGACTGATCTAACCCTCCTGACTGATATAACCCTCCTGACTGATATAACCCTCCTGACTGATATAACCCTCCTGACTGATCAAACCCTCCTGACTAATCTAACCCTCCTGACCAATCTAACCCTCCTGACTGATCTAACCCTCCTGACTGATCTAACCCTCCTGACCGATCAAACCCTCCTGACTGATCTAACCCTCCTGACTGATCAAACCTTCCTGACTGATCTAACCCTCCTGACTGATCTAACCCTCCTGACTGATCAAACCCGCCTGACTGATCTAACCCTCCTGACTGATCAAACCCTCCTGACTAATCTAACCCTCCAGACTGATCTAAACCTCCTGACTGATATAACCCTCCTGACTAATCTAACCCTCCTGACTGATCAAACCCTCCAGACTGATGTAACCCTCCTGACTGATGTAACCCTCCTGACTAATCAAACCCTCCTGACTGATCTAACCCTCCTGACTGATCAAACCCTCCTGACTGATCTAACCCTCCTGACTGATCAAACCTTCCCGACTGATCTAACCCTCCTGACTGATCTAACCCTCCTGACTGATCTAACCCTCCTGACTGATCTAACCCTCCTGACTGATCTAACCCTCCTGACTGATCAACCCCTCCTGGCTGATCTAACCCTCCTAACTGATCTAACCCTCCTGACTGATCAAACCCTCCTGACTGATCAAACCCTCCTGACTGATCTAACCCTCCTGACTAATCTAACCCTCCTGCCTGATCTAACCCTTCTGACTGATAAAACCCTCCTGACTGATCTAACCCTCCTGACTGATCTAACCCTCCTGACTAATCTAACCCTCCAGACTGATCTAACCCTCCTGACTGATCTAACCCTCCTGACTAATCTAACCCTCCTGACTGATCTAACCCTCCTGACTGATCAAACCCTCCTGACTGATCTAACCCCCCTGACTGATCAAATCCTCCTGACTGATCTAACCCTCCTGACTAATCTAACCCTCCAGACTGATCTAACCCTCCTGACTGATATAACCCTCCTGACTAATCTAACCCTCCTGACTGATCCAACCCTCCTGACTGATCCAACCCTCCTGACTGATCAAACCCTCCTGACTGATCCAACCCTCCTGACTGATCTAACCCTCCAGACTGATCTAACCATCCTGACTGATGTAACCCTCCTGACTGATCTAACCCTCCTGACTGATCTAACCCTCCTGACTGACCTAACCCTCCTGACTAATCTAAGGCTTCAGCCAATCAACCCCTCTGTATTTGCATTTCAGATAGGAAGCTGGATAGAGACAGGAAGTTGGTACTGTTGATGCAGATGGACCAGGCAGTTTGTGTACCTTTTTCTCCCAAAGGAAAACTGAAAAAGGTGTTAGAGGTTGATTCAAATGTTCCAGTTCAATAGTCAAGTAGTGACTGTTATCAGTAAGCAGGAAACAGTTATAACATTTTTTGCCTCGTGGTGTTGTGTGACAACGAGCCCAAGAACGCCAAGGTAACCTGTCTAAATGACTATCGCCCCATAGCACTCACATCTGTAGCCATGAAGTGCTTTTGAAAAGGCTCACGTCAACACCATCATCCCTGGACCCCACTCCAACACGCATACCACCAAAACAGATCCACAGATGATGCAGTCTCTATTGCACTCCTCACTTCCCTTTCCCACCTGGACAAGAGGGACACTTACATCCTGTTAGATGATTCTCTCAACCAGAGATATTTTTTATATTGACTAAATACTTCATCCTCCAGGAACAGGGGGGAGAACAAGTATTTGATACACTGCCGATTTTGCAGGTTTTCCTACTTACAAAGCATGTAGAGGTCTGTATTTTTTATCATAGGTACACTTCAACTGTGAGAGACAGAATCTAAAACAAAAATTTGTATGATTTTTAAGTAATTAATTTTCATTTTTACACTTTGTATGATTTTTAAGTAATTAATTTTCATTTTATTGCATGGTATAACTACACACTACTTTAGACCAGAGCCCTATTCCCTATATAGTGCACTACTTTAGACCAGAGCCCTATTCCCTATATGACCAGAGCCCTATATAGAACACTACTTTGACCAGAGCCCTATTCCCTATATAGAACACTACTGTTGACCAGAGCCTTATTCCCTATATAGAACACTACTGTTGACCAGAGCCCTATTCCCTATATAGAACACTACTGTTGACCAGAGCCCTATTCCCTATATAGAAACACTACTGTTGACCAGAGCCCTATTCCCTATATAGAACACTACTGTTAACCAGAGCCCTATTCCCTATATAGAACACTACTGTTGACCAGAGCCCTATTCCCTATATAGAACACTACTGTTGACCAGAGCCCTATTCCCTATATAGAACACTACTGTTGACCAGAGCCCTATTCCCAATATGGAACACTACTGTTGACCAGAGCCCTATTCCCTATATAGAACACTACTGTTAACCAGAGCCCTATTCCCAATATGGAACACTACTGTTGACCAGAGCCCTATTCCCTATATAGAGCACTACTGTTAACCAGAGCCCTATTCCCTATATAGAACACTACTGTTGACCAGAGCCCTATTCCCTATATAGAACACTACTGTTGACCAGAGCCCTATTCCCTATATAGAACACTACTGTTGACCAGAGCCCTATTCCCTATATAGAACACTACTGTTAACCAGAGCCCTATTCCCTATATAGAACACTACTGTTAACCAGAGCCCATAGGGAATAGGGTGCCATATGAGACACATCCTCAGACACTAGGATTTCCGTTACCATGACAACTCCACCGTGCTGCAGCAGGAGATGGACGAGACAGACGAACCTTCTAGGAATGCCCAGAACAGAAAAAACACAGAGTTGACCTGTGTACAGTGTGTCTGCTCTGACACATACCTTCCTAGCTGAGTGGAGGAAAGACTCATTCATCAGGGCAGAAAGAAAGGAAAGATGGACGACTCCAAATACTCCCTTAGCTGAAGGATGAAATATGCATTTTGATGTGTGTTGGTTTATAATACTGAAACAATGAAAACCAGAAGTTAGGGTATCACTGGGGTTATGGTATCACTGGGGAGGGTTATTCGTATCACTGGGGAGGGTTATGGTAACACTGGGGTTATGGTATCACTGGGGAGGGTTATGGTATCACTGGGGAGGGTTATGGTAACACTGGGGAGGGTTATGGTAACACTGGGGTTATGGTATCACTGGGGAGGGTTATGGTATCACTGGGGTAATGGTATCACTGGGGAGGGTTATGGTATCACTGGGGAGGGTTATGGTAACACTGGGGTTATGGTATCACTGGGGAGGGTTATGCTAACACTGGGGTTATGGTAACACTGGGGTTATGGTATCACTGGGGAGGGTTATGGTAACACTGGGGTTATGGTATCACTGGGGAGGGTTATGGTATCACTGGGGAGGGTTATGGTATCACTGGGGAGGGTTATGGTAACACTGGGGAGGGTTATGGTAACACTGGGGTTATGGTATCACTGGGGAGGGTTATGGTAACACTGGGGTTATGGTAACACTGGGGTTATGGTATCACTGGGGAGGGTTATGGTAACACTGGGGAGGGTTATGGTAACACTGGGGTAATGGTATCACTGGGGAGGGTTATGGTATCACTGGGGTTATGGTAACACTGGGGTTATGGTATCACTGGGGAGGGTTATGGTAACACTGGGGAGGGTTATGGTAACACTGGGGTAATGGTATCACTGGGGTTATGGTATCACTGGGGTTATGGTATCACTGGGGTTATGGTATCACTGAGGTTATGGTAACACTGGGGTTATGGTATCACTGGGGTTATGGTATCACTGGGGAGGGTTATGGTAACACTGGGGTTATCGTATCACTGGGGAGGGTTATGGTAACACTGGGGTTATGGTATCACTGGGGAGGGTTATGGTAACACTGGGGTTATGGTATCACTGGGGAGGGTTATGGTAACACTGGGGAGGGTTATGGTATCACTGGGGTTATGGTATCACTGGGGTTATGGTATCACTGGGGTTATGGTATCACTGAGGTTATGGTAACACTGGGGTTATGGTATCACTGGGGTTATGGTATCACTGGGGAGGGTTATGGTAACACTGGGGTTATGGTATCACTGGGGAGGGTTATGGTAACACTGGGGTTATGGTATCACTGGGTAGGTTATGGTAACACTGGGGAGGGTTATGGTAACACTGGGGTTATGGTATCACTGGGGAGGGTTATGGTATCACTGGGGTTATGGTAACACTGGGGTTATGGTATCACTGGGGAGGGTTATGGTATCACTGGGGTTATGGTATCACTGGGGTTATGGTATCACTGGGGAGGGTTATGGTAACACTGGGGTTATGGTATCACTGGGGAGGGTTATGGTAACACTGGGGTTATGGTATCACTGGGGAGGGTTATGGTAACACTGGGGTTATGGTATCACTGGGGAGGGTTATGGTAACACTGGGGAGGGTTATGGTATCACTGGGGTTATGGTAACACTGGGGAGGGTTATGGTATCACTGGGGAGGGTTATGGTATCACTGGGGTTATGGTATCACTGGGGTTATGGTATCACTGGGGAGGGTTATGGTATCACTGGGGTTATGGTAACACTGGGGTAATGGTATCACTGGGGAGGGTTATGGTATCACTGGGGTTATGGTATCACTGGGGAGGGTTATGGTAACACTGGGGTTATGGTATCACTGGGGTTATGGTATCACTGGGGTTATGGTATCACTGGGGAGGGTTATGGTAACACTGGGGTTATGGTATCACTGGGGTTATGGTAACACTGGGGTTATGGTATCACTGGGTTTATGGTATCACTGGGGAGGGTTATGGTAACACTGGGGTTATGGTATCACTGGGGAGGTTATGGTAACACTGGGGTTATGGTATCACTGGGGAGGGTTATGGTAACACTGGGGTTATGGTATCACTGGGGAGGGTTATGGTAACACTGGGGTTATGGTATCACTGGGGAGGGTTATGGTAACACTGGGGTTATGGTATCACTGGGGAGGGTTATGGTAACACTGGGGTTATGGTAACAAGTGCTAAATGCTTTACTTTAGTCACCTTTTTTGGTATTTTACCCATTATTATTCTACGTTTGAATTTAGCTTGAGACACTAAATTAGAGAATATAGTTCAGGGGTAAATTTCACTGATGAACTAACATCGTCCTCAGGAGACCTGACAAACAAAGAGCAGTTCTACACAGCATGTAGTCTCTCTGCCATTCAGACAACATGATGCCTCTACTCTACTGTGGTTATCTCTGCCATTCAGACAACATGATGCCTCTACTGTGGTTCTCTCTGCCATTCAGTCAACATGATGCCTCTACTGTGGTTCTCTCTGCCATTCAGACAACATGATGCCTCTACTCCACTGTGGTTCTCTCTGCCATTCAGTCAACATGATGCCTCTACTGTGGTTCTCTCTGCCATTCAGACAACATGATGCCTCTACTGTGGTTCTCTCTGCCATTCAGACAACATGATGCCTCTACTGTGGTTCTCTCTGCCATTCAGACAACATGATGCCTCTACTGTGGTTCTCTCTGCCATTCAGACAACATGATGCCTCTACTGTGGTTCTCTCTGCCATTCAGACAACATGATGCCTCTACTCTACTGTGGTTCTCTCTGCCATTCAGACAACATGATGCCTCTACTCTACTGTGGTTCTCTCTGCCATTCAGACAACATGATGCCTCTACTCTACTGTGGTTCTCTCTGCCATTCAGACAACATGATGCCTCTACTCTACTGTGGTTCTCTCTGCCATTCAGACAACATGATGCCTCTACTGTGGTTCTCTCTGCCATTCAGACAACATGATGCCTCTACTGTGGTTCTCTCTGCCATTCAGACAACATGATGCCTCTACTGTGGTTCTCTCTGCCATTCAGACAACATGATGCCTCTACTCTACTGTGGTTCTCTCTGCCATTCAGACAACATGATGCCTCTACTGTGGTTCTCTCTGCCATTCAGTCAACATGATGCCTCTACTGTGGTTCTCTCTGCCATTCAGACAACATGATGCCTCTACTCTACTGTGGTTCTCTCTGCCATTCAGACAACATGATGCCTCTACTGTGGTTCTCTCTGCCATTCAGACAACATGATGCCTCTACTGTGGTTCTCTCTGCCATTCAGACAACATGATGCCTCTACTCTACTGTGGTTTCTCTGCCATTCAGACAACATGATGTGGTTCTCTCTGCCATTCAGTCAACATGATGCCTCTACTGTGGTTCTCTCTGCCATTCAGACAACATGATGCCTCTACTCTACTGTGGTTCTCTCTGCCATTCAGACAACATGATGCCTCTACTGTGGTTCTCTCTGCCATTCAGACAACATGATGCCTCTACTGTGGTTCTCTCTGCCATTCAGACAACATGATGCCTCTACTGTGGTTCTCTCTGCCATTCAGACAACATGATGCCTCTACTGTGGTTCTCTCTGCCATTCAGACAACATGATGCCTCTACTCTACTGTGGTTCTCTCTGCCATTCAGTCAACATGATGCCTCTACTGTGGTTCTCTCTGCCATTCAGACAACATGATGCCTCTACTGTGGTTCTCTCTGCCATTCAGACAACATGATGCCTCTACTGTGGTTCTCTCTGCCATTCAGTCAACATGATGCCTCTACTCTACTGTGGTTCTCTCTGCCATTCAGACAACATGATGCCTCTACTCTACTGTGGTTCTCTCTGCCATTCAGTCAACATGATGCCTCTACTGTGGTTCTCTCTGCCATTCAGACAACATGATGCCTCTACTCTACTGTGGTTCTCTCTGCCATTCAGACAACATGATGCCTCTACTGTGGTTCTCTCTGCCATTCAGACAACATGATGCCTCTACTGTGGTTCTCTCTGCCATTCAGACAACATGATGCCTCTACTCTACTGTGGTTCTCTCTGCCATTCAGACAACATGATGCCTCTACTGTGGTTCTCTCTGCCATTCAGTCAACATGATGCCTCTACTGTGGTTCTCTCTGCCATTCAGACAACATGATGCCTCTACTCTACTGTGGTTCTCTCTGCCATTCAGACAACATGATGCCTCTACTGTGGTTCTCTCTGCCATTCAGACAACATGATGCCTCTACTGTGGTTCTCTCTGCCATTCAGACAACATGATGCCTCTACTGTGGTTCTCTCTGCCATTCAGACAACATGATGCCTCTACTGTGGTTCTCTCTGCCATTCAGACAACATGATGCCTCTACTCTACTGTGGTTCTCTCTGCCATTCAGTCAACATGATGCCTCTACTGTGGTTCTCTCTGCCAATCAGACAACATGATGCCTCTACTGTGGTTCTCTCTGCCATTCAGACAACATGATGCCTCTACTGTGGTTCTCTCTGCCATTCAGTCAACATGATGCCTCTACTCTACTGTGGTTCTCTCTGCCATTCAGACAACATGATGCCTCTACTCTACTGTGGTTCTCTCTGCCATTCAGACAACATGATGCCTCTACTGTGGTTCTCTCTGCCATTCAGACAACATGATGCCTCTACTGTGGTTCTCTCTGCCATTCAGACAACATGATGCCTCTACTGTGGTTCTCTCTGCCATTCAGTCAACATGATGCCTCTACTCTACTGTGGTTCTCTCTGTCATTCAGACAACGTGATGCCTCTACTGTGGTTATCTCTGCCATTCAGTCAACATGATGCCTCTACTGTGGTTCTCTCTGCCATTCAGACAACATGATGCCTCTACTGTGGTTCTCTCTGCCATTCAGACAACATGATGCCTCTACTCTACTGTGGTTCTCTCTGCCATTCAGACAACATGATGCCTCTACTGTGGTTCTCTCTGCCATTCAGTCAACATGATGCCTCTACTGTGGTTCTCTCTGCCATTCAGACAACATGATGCCTCTACTGTGGTTCTCTCTGCCATTCAGACAACATGATGCCTCTACTGTGGTTCTCTCTGCCATTCAGACAACATGATGCCTCTACTCTACTGTGGTTCTCTCTGCCATTCAGTCAACATGATGCCTCTACTGTGGTTCTCTCTGCCAATCAGACAACATGATGCCTCTACTGTGGTTCTCTCTGCCATTCAGACAACATGATGCCTCTACTGTGGTTCTCTCTGCCATTCAGTCAACATGATGCCTCTACTCTACTGTGGTTCTCTCTGCCATTCAGACAACATGATGCCTCTACTCTACTGTGGTTCTCTCTGCCATTCAGACAACATGATGCCTCTACTGTGGTTCTCTCTGCCATTCAGACAACATGATGCCTCTACTGTGGTTCTCTCTGCCATTCAGACAACATGATGCCTCTACTGTGGTTCTCTCTGCCATTCAGTCAACATGATGCCTCTACTCTACTGTGGTTCTCTCTGTCATTCAGACAACGTGATGCCTCTACTGTGGTTATCTCTGCCATTCAGTCAACATGATGCCTCTACTGTGGTTCTCTCTGCCATTCAGACAACATGATGCCTCTACTGTGGTTCTCTCTGCCATTCAGACAACATGATGCCTCTACTCTACTGTGGTTCTCTCTGCCATTCAGACAACATGATGCCTCTACTGTGGTTCTCTCTGCCATTCAGACAACATGATGCCTCCTCTACTGTGGTTCTCTCTGCCATTCAGACAACATGATGCCTCTACTGTGGTTCTCTCTGCCATTCAGACAACATGATGCCTCTACTGTGGTTCTCTCTGCCATTCAGACAACATGATGCCTCTACTGTGGTTCTCTCTGCCATTCAGACAACATGATGCCTCTACTGTGGTTCTCTCTGCCATTCAGACAACATGATGCCTCTACTCCACTGTGGTTCTCTCTGCCATTCAGACAACATGATGCCTCTACTCCACTGTGGTTCTCTCTGCCATTCAGACAACATGATGCCTCTACTCCACTGTGGTTCTCTCTGCCATTCAGACAACATGATGCCTCTACTGTGGTTCTCTCTGCCATTCAGACAACATGATGCCTCTACTCTACTGTGGTTCTCTCTGCCATTCAGACAACATGATGCCTCTACTGTGGTTCTCTCTGCCATTCAGACAACATGATGCCTCTACTGTGGTTCTCTCTGCCATTCAGACAACATGATGCCTCTACTCTACTGTGGTTCTCTCTGCCATTCAGACAACATGATGCCTCTACTGTGGTTCTCTCTGCCATTCAGTCAACATGATGCCTCTACTGTGGTTCTCTCTGCCATTCAGACAACATGATGCCTCTACTCTACTGTGGTTCTCTCTGCCATTCAGACAACATGATGCCTCTACTGTGGTTCTCTCTGCCATTCAGACAACATGATGCCTCTACTGTGGTTCTCTCTGCCAGAGAGACAACATGATGCCTCTACTGTGGTTCTCTCTGCCATTCAGACAACATGATGCCTCTACTGTGGTTCTCTCTGCCATTCAGACAACATGATGCCTCTACTCTACTGTGGTTCTCTCTGCCATTCAGTCAACATGATGCCTCTACTGTGGTTCTCTCTGCCAATCAGACAACATGATGCCTCTACTGTGGTTCTCTCTGCCATTCAGACAACATGATGCCTCTACTGTGGTTCTCTCTGCCATTCAGTCAACATGATGCCTCTACTCTACTGTGGTTCTCTCTGCCATTCAGACAACATGATGCCTCTACTCTACTGTGGTTCTCTCTGCCATTCAGACAACATGATGCCTCTACTGTGGTTCTCTCTGCCATTCAGACAACATGATGCCTCTACTGTGGTTCTCTCTGCCATTCAGACAACATGATGCCTCTACTGTGGTTCTCTCTGCCATTCAGTCAACATGATGCCTCTACTCTACTGTGGTTCTCTCTGTCATTCAGAGACAACGTGATGCCTCTACTGTGGTTATCTCTGCCATTCAGTCAACATGATGCCTCTACTGTGGTTCTCTCTGCCATTCAGACAACATGATGCCTCTACTGTGGTTCTCTCTGCCATTCAGACAACATGATGCCTCTACTCTACTGTGGTTCTCTCTGCCATTCAGACAACATGATGCCTCTACTGTGGTTCTCTCTGCCATTCAGTCAACATGATGCCTCTACTGTGGTTCTCTCTGCCATTCAGACAACATGATGCCTCTACTGTGGTTCTCTCTGCCATTCAGACAACATGATGCCTCTACTGTGGTTCTCTCTGCCATTCAGACAACATGATGCCTCTACTCTACTGTGGTTCTCTCTGCCATTCAGTCAACATGATGCCTCTACTGTGGTTCTCTCTGCCAATCAGACAACATGATGCCTCTACTGTGGTTCTCTCTGCCATTCAGACAACATGATGCCTCTACTGTGGTTCTCTCTGCCATTCAGTCAACATGATGCCTCTACTCTACTGTGGTTCTCTCTGCCATTCAGACAACATGATGCCTCTACTCTACTGTGGTTCTCTCTGCCATTCAGACAACATGATGCCTCTACTGTGGTTCTCTCTGCCATTCAGACAACATGATGCCTCTACTGTGGTTCTCTCTGCCATTCAGACAACATGATGCCTCTACTGTGGTTCTCTCTGCCATTCAGTCAACATGATGCCTCTACTCTACTGTGGTTCTCTCTGTCATTCAGACAACGTGATGCCTCTACTGTGGTTATCTCTGCCATTCAGTCAACATGATGCCTCTACTGTGGTTCTCTCTGCCATTCAGACAACATGATGCCTCTACTGTGGTTCTCTCTGCCATTCAGACAACATGATGCCTCTACTCTACTGTGGTTCTCTCTGCCATTCAGACAACATGATGCCTCTACTGTGGTTCTCTCTGCCATTCAGACAACATGATGCCTCTACTCTACTGTGGTTCTCTCTGCCATTCAGACAACATGATGCCTCTACTGTGGTTCTCTCTGCCATTCAGACAACATGATGCCTCTACTGTGGTTCTCTCTGCCATTCAGACAACATGATGCCTCTACTGTGGTTCTCTCTGCCATTCAGACAACATGATGCCTCTACTGTGGTTCTCTCTGCCATTCAGACAACGTGATGCCTCTACTCCACTGTGGTTCTCTCTGCCATTCAGACAACATGATGCCTCTACTCCACTGTGGTTCTCTCTGCCATTCAGACAACATGATGCCTCTACTCCACTGTGGTTCTCTCTGCCATTCAGACAACATGATGCCTCTACTGTGGTTCTCTCTGCCATTCAGACAACATGATGCCTCTACTCCACTGTGGTTCTCTCTGCCATTCAGTCAACATGATGCCTCTACTCCACTGTGGTTCTCTCTGCCATTCAGACAACATGATGCCTCTACTGTGGTTCTCTCTGCCATTCAGACAACATGATGCCTCTACTCTACTGTGGTTCTCTCTGCCATTCAGACAACATGATGCCTCTACTGTGGTTCTCTCTGCCATTCAGACAACATGATGCCTCTACTCCACTGTGGTTCTCTCTGCCATTCAGACAACATGATGCCTCTACTCTACTGTGGTTCTCTCTGCCATTCAGACAACATGATGCCTCTACTGTGGTTCTCTCTGCCATTCAGACAACATGATGCCTCTACTGTGGTTCTCTCTGCCATTCAGTCAACATGATGCCTCTACTGTGGTTCTCTCTGCCATTCAGTCAACATGATGCCTCCACTGTGGTTCTACTCTGACACATTTAATTTAGGAAACATTTTCAGTGTTTTGATTGACTGCCTCAGGTGAGATGTCACACGGAGAGAGAGAGAGAGAGAGAGAGAGAGAGAGAGAGAGAGAGAGAGAGAGAGAGAGAGAGAGAGAGAGAGAGAGAGAGAGAGAGAGAGAGAGAGAGACAGAGAGAGAGAGAGAGAGAGAGAGAGAGAGAGAGAGAGAGGAGAGAGTACTCTGGGGAGACAGAGAGAGAGAGAGAGAGAGAGAGAGAGAGAGAGAGAGAGAGAGAGAGAGAGAGAGAGAGACATAGTTCAACCACCTAGAGGCTTGGCCAGCAAAAGTACTGTTTTTACATTTTTTATTTAAAATTCTCCCTCCCTCACCGCTGCAGGGGCTTTAGAGTGAAATCCTAAATTAGACATGCTGCTACCTGGCATTAAGAGTGTCTGTGTCTGCAAGGGGAGACAGGAGAGTTAAAGGAGATAGGAGGGGTACTCTGGGGAGACAGGAGAGTTAAAGGAGATAGGAGGGGTACTCTGGGGAGACAGGAGAGTTAAAGGAGATAGGAGGGGTACTCTGGGGAGACAGGAGAGTTAAAGGAGATAGGAGGGGTACTCTGGGGAGACAGGAGAGTTAAAGGAGATAGGAGGGGTACTCTGAGGGAGACAGGAGAGTTAAAGGAGATAGGAGGGGTACTCTGGGGAGACAGGAGAGTTAAAGGAGATAGGAGGGGTACTCTGGGGAGACAGGAGAGTCAAAGGAGATAGGAGGGGTACTCTGGGGAGACAGGAGAGTTAAAGGAGATAGGAGGGGTACTCTGGGGAGACAGGAGAGTTAAAGGAGATAGGAGGGGTACTCTGGGGAGACAGGAGAGTTAAAGGAGATAGGAGGGGTACTCTGGGGAGACAGGAGAGTTAAAGGAGATAGGAGGGGTACTCTGGGGAGACAGGAGAGTTAAAGGAGATAGGAGGGGTACTCTGGGGAGACAGGAGAGTTAAAGGAGATAGGAGGGGTACTCTGGGGAGACAGGAGAGTTAAAGGAGATAGGAGGGGTACTCTGGGGAGACAGGAGAGTCAAAGGAGATAGGAGGGGTACTCTGGGGAGACAGGAGAGTTAAAGGAGATAGGAGGGGTACTCTGGGGAGACAGGAGAGTTAAAGGAGATAGGAGGGGTACTCTGGGGAGACAGGAGAGTTAAAGGAGATAGGAGGGGTACTCTGGGGAGACAGGAGAGTTAAAGGAGATAGGAGGGGTACTCTGGGGAGACAGGAGAGTTAAAGGAGATAGGAGGGGTACTCTGGGGAGACAGGAGAGTTAAAGGAGATAGGAGGGGTACTCTGGGGAGACAGGAGAGTTAAAGGAGATAGGAGGGGTACTCTGGGGAGACAGGAGAGTTAAAGGAGATAGGAGGGGTACTCTGGGGAGACAGGAGAGTTAAAGGAGATAGGAGGGGTACTCTGGGGAGACAGGAGAGTTAAAGGAGATAGGAGGGGTACTCTGGGGAGACAGGAGAGTTAAAGGAGATAGGAGGGGTACTCTGGGGAGACAGGAGAGTTAAAGGAGATAGGAGGGGTACTCTGGGGAGACAGGAGAGTTAAAGGAGATAGGAGGGGTACTCTGGGGAGACAGGAGAGTTAAAGGAGATAGGAGGGGTACTCTGGGGAGACAGGAGAGTTAAAGGAGATAGGAGGGGTACTCTGGGGAGACAGGAGAGTTAAAGGAGATAGGAGGGGTACTCTGGGGAGACAGGAGAGTTAAAGGAGATAGGAGGGGTACTCTGGGGAGACAGGAGAGTTAAAGGAGATAGGAGGGGTACTCTGGGGAGACAGGAGAGTTAAAGGAGATAGGAGGGGTACTCTGGGGAGACAGGAGAGTTAAAGGAGATAGGAGGGGTACTCTGGGGAGACAGGAGAGTTAAAGGAGATAGGAGGGGTACTCTGGGGAGACAGGAGAGTTAAAGGAGATAGGAGGGGTACTCTGGGGAGACAGGAGAGTTAAAGGAGATAGGAGGGGTACTCTGGGGAGACAGGAGAGTTAAAGGAGATAGGAGGGGTACTCTGGGGAGACAGGAGAGTTAAAGGAGATAGGGAGGGGGTACTCTGGGGAGACAGGAGAGTTAAAGGAGATAGGAGGGGTACTCTGGGGAGACAGGAGAGTTAAAGGAGATAGGAGGGGTACTCTGGGGAGACAGGAGAGTTAAAGGAGATAGGAGGGGTACTCTGGGGAGACAGGAGAGTTAAAGGAGATAGGAGGGGTACTCTGGGGAGACAGGAGAGTTAAAGGAGATAGGAGGGGTACTCTGGGGAGACAGGAGAGTTAAAGGAGATAGGAGGGGTACTCTGGGGAGACAGGAGAGTTAAAGGAGATAGGAGGGGTACTCTGGGGAGACAGGAGAGTTAAAGGAGATAGGAGGGGGTACTCTGGGGAGACAGGAGAGTTAAAGGAGATAGGAGGGGTACTCTGGGGAGACAGGAGAGTTAAAGGAGATAGGAGGGGTACTCTGGGGAGACAGGAGAGTTAAAGGAGATAGGAGGGGTACTCTGGGGAGACAGGAGAGTTAAAGGAGATAGGAGGGGTACTCTGGGGAGACAGGAGAGTTAAAGGAGATAGGAGGGGTACTCTGGGGAGACAGGAGAGTTAAAGGA